>NW_027195220.1:97500-267689 GCF_038502225.1 Cherax quadricarinatus | reverse complement strand
ACTCTTCAGGTCACTTGTTCTATCTAGGCTGGAATATTGCTGTACACTAACAGCACCTTTCAAGGCAGGTGAAATTGCTGACCTAGAAAAATGTACAGAGAAACTTCAAGGCGCGCATAACGGAGATAAAACACCTCAATTACTGGGAGCGCTTGAGGTTTCTGAACCTGTATTCCCTGGAACACAGGCGGGAGAGATACATGATTATATACACCTGGAAAATCCTAGAGGGACTAGTACCGAACTTGCACACGAAAATCACTCACTACGAAAGCAAAAGACTTGGCAGACGATGCACCATCCCCCATATATAGTATATGTACTATATATAGCATATATAGTATATGTACTATATATAGTATATATAGTATATGTACTATATATAGTATATATAGTATATGTACTATATATAGTATATATAGTATATGTACTATATATAGTATATATAGTATATGTACTATATATAGTATATATAGTATATGTACTATATATAGTATATATAGTATATGTACTATATATAGTATATATAGTATATGTACTATATATAGTATATATAGTATATGTACTATATATAGTATATATAGTATATGTACTATATATAGTATATATATAGTATATGTACTATATATAGTATATATAGTATATGTACTATATATAGTATATGTACTATATATAGTATATATAGTATATGTACTATATATAGTATATGTACTATATATAGTATATGTACTATATATAGTATATATAGTATATGTACTATATATAGTATATATAGTATATGTACTATATATAGTATATATAGTATATGTACTATATATAGTATATATAGTATATGTACTATATATAGTATATATAGTATATGTACTATATATAGTATATGTACTATATATAGTATATGTACTATATATAGTATATGTACTATATATAGTATATATAGTATATGTACTATATATAGTATATATAGTATATGTACTATATATAGTATATATAGTATATGTACTATATATAGTATATATATAGTATATGTACTATATATAGTATATATATAGTATATGTACTATATATAGTATATATATAGTATATGTACTATATATAGTATATGTACTATATATAGTATATATAGTATATGTACTATATATAGTATATATATAGTATATGTACTATATATAGTATATGTACTATATATAGTATATATAGTATATGTACTATATATAGTATATATAGTATATGTACTATATATAGTATATATAGTATATGTACTATATATAGTATATATATAGTATATGTACTATATATAGTATATATAGTATATGTACTATATATAGTATATATAGTATATGTACTATATATATAGTATATATATAGTATATGTACTATATATAGTATATATATAGTATATATAGTATATGTACTATATATAGTATATGTACTATATATAGTATATATATAGTATATGTACTATATATAGTATATATATATATACTATATATAGTATATAGTATATATAGTATATGTAGTATATGTAGTATATATAGTATATATAGTATATGTAGTATATATAGTATATGTAGTATATATAGTATATGTAGTATATGTAGTATATATAGTATATGTAGTATATATAGTATATATAGTATATGTAGTATATATAGTATATGTAGTATATGTAGTATATATAGTATATGTAGTATATATAGTATATATAGTATATGTACTATATATAGTATATATATAGTATATGTACTATATATAGTATATGTACTATATGTACTATATATAGTATATACACTATATATATACTATATATAGTATATATAGTATATGTACTATATATAGTATATATAGTATATGTACTATATATAGTATATATAGTATATGTACTATATATAGTATATATAGTATATGTACTATATATAGTATATGTACTATATATAGTATATATAGTATATGTACTATATATAGTATATATAGTATATGTACTATATATAGTATATATATAGTATATGTACTATATATAGTATATGTACTATATATAGTATATGTACTATATATAGTATATATATAGTATATGTACTATATATAGTATATATATAGTATATGTACTATATATAGTATATATATAGTATATGTACTATATATAGTATATATAGTATATGTACTATATATAGTATATATAGTATATGTACTATATATAGTATATATAGTATATGTACTATATATAGTATATGTACTATATATAGTATATATAGTATATATATAGTATATGTACTATATATAGTATATGTACTATATATAGTATATGTACTATATATAGTATATATATAGTATATGTACTATATATAGTATATGTACTATATATAGTATATGTACTATATATAGTATATATAGTATATGTACTATATATAGTATATGTACTATATATAGTATATGTACTATATATAGTATATATAGTATATGTACTATATATAGTATATGTACTATATATAGTATATATATAGTATATATAGTATATGTACTATATATAGTATATATAGTATATGTACTATATATAGTATATATAGTATATGTACTATATATAGTATATATATAGTATATGTACTATATATAGTATATGTACTATATATAGTATATATAGTATATGTACTATATATAGTATATATAGTATATGTACTATATATAGTATATGTACTATATATAGTATATATAGTATATGTACTATATATAGTATATATAGTATATGTACTATATATAGTATATATAGTATATGTACTATATATAGTATATATAGTATATGTACTATATATAGTATATATAGTATATGTTTTATATATATAGTATATATAGTATATGTTTTATATATATAGTATATATAGTATATGTTTTATATATATAGTATATATAGTATATGTTTTATATATATAGTATATATAGTATATGTAGTATATATAGTATATATAGTATATATAGTATATGTTTTATATATATAGTATATATAGTATATGTAGTATATATAGTATATATAGTATATGTAGTATATATAGTATATGTAGTATATGTAGTATATGTAGTATATATAGTATATGTAGTATATATAGTATATGTAGTATATGTAGTATATGTAGTATATAGTATATATGTACTATATATAGTGTATATAGTATATGTACTATATATAGTGTATATAGTATATGTACTATATGTAGTGTATATAGTATATGTACTATATGTAGTGTATATAGTATATGTACTATATGTAGTGTATATAGTATATGTACTATATGTAGTGTATATAGTATATGTACTATATGTAGTGTATATAGTATATGTACTATATATAGTGTATATAGTATATGTACTATATATAGTGTATATAGTATATGTACTATATAGAGTGTATATAGTATATGTACTATATAGAGTGTATATAGTATATATATGTACTATATATAGTATATATAGTATATGTACTATATATAGTATATATAGTATATGTACTATATATAGTATATATAGTATATGTACTATATATATATATATAGTATATGTACTATATATAGTACATATAGTATATGTACTATATATAGTACATATAGTATATGTACTATATATAGTATATATAGTATATGTACTATATATAGTATATATAGTATATGTACTATATATAGTATATATAGTATATGTACTATATATAGTATATATAGTATATGTACTATATATAGTATATATAGTATATGTACTATATATAGTATATATAGTTTTCTAATGGTAGTTTTGAAGGTGATGAATGTGTCTGCAGTTCTAGAGTTCTCAGGTAGGGTATTCCAGATTTTAGGGCCTTTGACGTACATTGAATTTTTGTAAAGGTTTAGTCGGACACGGGGAATGTCGTAGAGATGTTTGTGTCTGGTGTTATGCCTGTGGGTTCTGTCACAACTATCAAGAAAGCGTTTTAGGTCAAGGTTGATATTAGAGTTTAAGGCCCTGTAGATATAGATTGCACAGTAGTAAGTGTGGATGTACTGAACTGGGAGTAAGTTTAGATCTTTGAAGAGTGGGGGGGTGTGCTGCCAGGGATGGGATTTAGTGATTATTCTTACTACAGCTTTTTGTTGGGTTATTATTGGCTTTAGGTGTGTTGCTGCAGTTGATCCCCAAGCACAAATAGCATAGGTGAGGTATGGATAAATAAGTGAGTGGTATAGTGTGAGAAGGGCATTTTGCGGCACGTAGTATCGTATCTTGGAGAGGATCCCAACCGTTTTGGATACTTTTTTGGCTATATGCTGGATATGGGTGCTGAAATTCAGGTTGTTGTCAAGGTATAAGCCTAGGAATTTTCCCCCATTATTTCTGGTAATTAGAGTGTTGTCAATCTTAATGTTGATTTGTGCATCTCCTGCTCTGCTACCAAACATAATATAGTAAGTTTTGTCAGTGTTAAGCGTAAGTTTATTGGCTGTCATCCAAGTCGATATTTTAATCAGCTCCTCATTCACAATGGTGTTGAGGGTGGCAAGATTAGGGTGAGAGATGACATAAGTCGTGTCATCAGCAAAGAGAATTGGTTTCAGGTGTTGGGATACGTTTTGAAGGTCATTGATGTATATGAGGAAGAGCAGGGGACCAAGGACACTTCCCTGCGGAACTCCAGTATCAAGTGGCCGTGTTGCTGATGCTGTGTCTTTAATGGTGACGTACTGATACCTATAAGTAATGTAAGATTTGAAATAAGCAAGCGCATGGCCTCTTATACCGTAGTGGTCAAGTTTGTGGAGTAGGATTTGGTGGTTTACTGTGTCAAAAGCTTTTCTTAGGTCAATAAAAATTCCTAGTGGATATTCCTTATTTTCCAATGCTGTGTAAAGCAGATCTAGCATTTTTATGATTGCATCATTAGTGCTTTTATTTTTCCTGAATCCAAACTGGCAGGGGTTGAGTATGTTTTGAGCCGTTATAAATGAATACAGTCTCTTGTACACGAGTTTCTCAAAGATTTTGGATAGCAATGGTAAGTTAGATATTGGCCTATAGTTGTTTAAGTCTGTAGGGTCACCACCTTTATGTATTGGTGTAACCCTTGCCATCTTGAGTAGTTTCGGGAAGGTGCTAGTCTCTATTGACTTGTTAAAAAGTAATGAAATAGCATGCGAAAGGACATGGGCCGCTCGCTTGTACAGTAATGGTGGGACATGAGACAGATTCCCCGAGTTATTTTTAAGTGACTTTATGATCCCAATGACTTCCGTGGGCTCAGTTGGTGCAAGATAGAAGGAATTAGGGAAATTACCATCTAGGTAGTCCCCGGCATGGGCATTGGTATGTGGGATTTTACTGGCGAGATTAGATCCTATGTTTGAGAAGAAGTCATTTATCTTGTTAGCTGTGTCAGTGGGATGTAGTGGTGTTTCATTAGGTTTAGTTAGGACAATATTCTTGGTTTTTCTCAGTTTGTGGGTCCCTAGAATCTGAGAGAGTGTTTTCCAGGTCTTTTTTATATCTCCTCTAGTGTCTGTGAATCTACTGGAGTAGTATAGTTGTTTGGCTTTTTTTATTACTTTGGTGAGAGCTGATGAATAGTGTTTAAGAGTATCTTTGTGTATTAAGCCCCGTCTATATTGCTTTTCATATTGGTGTTTCTTGTCTATGGATTTCAGAATGGTGCTGGTTAGCCATGGGCAACCAAGCCGTTTGTTTGTGATCTGTTTTGTTTTTATAGGACAATGTTTGTTGTATAGTCTAAGTAATTTGTTAAGAAAGATGTCTGTCCAGTCATCAATACCATTGGCCTTGGAGAATTCTGTAGGCCAATCAACAGTCTCTAGGTCAGCTGTGAACTTCCTTACTGAGGCCTCGTCATGGAGTCTAAATGAGACTTTGTTGTATTCAAGTGGTGGTTTACTAATGTTTGTCAGGAGGAAGGTAGGGTAGTGGTCTGTAGTGCTATCTGTGATTATCCCTGATTTAAGGGGGGCTAGTATATTGGTCCATATGTGGTCTATTATGGTTGCACTTGTCTCGGTGAGCCTGGTTGGTTTAGTTATTGTTGGTATGAGAAGTGTGTTGTTCATATTGTTGATGAAATCAGTTACAGGCTGATCATCTAGTAAGCCAAGGTTGATGTTGAAGTCTCCAGCTAAGAGAAGATGGTGCTTATTCATTTGTCTGTTTGTTATTAGTGACTTTAATTTCTCATATGTAGTATATACAGTATATGTAGTATATATAGTATATAGAGTGTGTCAGTCTTCTCTAACACTTCTTCACTTCTATAATTTTCTTCTTCCTTCATCTTACTACTTCCATTATTCAAATTTACTTGCAATTTCATCCAGTATTATTTTATACAGTATTGTTTTATACAATGGGTGGCTGCACCAGCTTGAAGGTCAGTGCCAGTCCTTGGTGGCTGCACCAGCTTGAAGGTCAGTGCCAGTCCTGTGTGGCTGCACCAGCTTGAAGGTCAGTGCCTGTCCTGGGTGGCTGCACCAGCTTGAAGGTCAGTGCCTGTCCTTGGTGGCTGCACCAGCTTGAAGGTCAGTGCCAGTCCTGGGTGGCTGCACCAGCTTGAAGGTCAGTGCCAGTCTTGGGTGGCTCCACCATCTTGAAGGTCAGTGCCTGTCCTGGGTGGCTGCACCAGCTTGAAGGTCAGTGCCTGTCCTTGGTGGCTGCACCAGCTTGAAGGTCAGTGCCTGTCCTTTGTGGCTGCACCAGCTTGAAGGTCAGTGCCAGTCCTGGGTGGCCACACGAGCTTGAAGGTCAGTGCCAGACCTTGGTGGCTGCAACAGCTTGAAGGTCAGTGCCAGTCCTGGGTGGCTGCACCAGCTTGAAGATCAGTGCCAGTCCTGGGTGGCCGCACCAGCTTGAAGGTCAGTGCCTGTCCTGGGTGGCTGCACTAGCTTGAAGGTCAGTGCCTGTCCTGGGTGGCTGCACCAGCTTGAAGGTCAGTGCCAGTCCTGGGTGGCTGCACCAGCTTGAAGGTCAGTGCCTGTCCTGGGTGGCTGCACCAGCTTGAAGGTCAGTGCCAGTCCTGGGTGGCTGCACCAGCTTGAAGGTCAGTGCCTGTCCTGGGTGGCTGCACCAGCTTGAAGGTTAGTGCCAGTCCTGGGTGGCTGCACCAGCTTGAAGGACAGTGCCTGTCCTGGGTGGCTGCAACAGATTGAAGGTCAGTGCCTGTCCTTGGTGGCTGCACCAGCTTGAAGGTCAGTGCCAGTCCTTGGTGGCCGCACGAGCTTGAAGGTCAGTGCCAGTCCTTGGTGGCTGCACCAGCTTGAAGGTCAGTGCCAGTCCTGGGTGGCTGCACCAGCTTGAAGGTCAGTGCCAGTCCTGGGTGGCTGCACCAGCTTGAAGGTCAGTGCCAGTCCTTGGTGGTTTCACCAGCTTGAAGGTCAGTGCCAGTCCTGGGTGGCTGCACCAGCTTGAAGGTCAGTGCCAGTCCTGGGTGGCCGCACGAGCTTGAAGGTTAGTGCCAGTCCTTGGTGGCTGCACCAGCTTGCAGGTCAGTACAAGTCCTGGGTGGCCGCACCAGCTTGAAGGTCAGTGCCTGTCCTAGGTAGCTGTACCAGCTTGAAGGTCAGTGCCAGCCCTGGGTGGCTGCACCAGCTTGAAGGTCAGTGCCAGTCCTGGATGGCTGCACCAGCTTGAAGGTCAGTGCCAGTCCTGGGTGGCTGCACCAGCTTGAAGGTCAGTGCCAGTCCTGGGTGGCTGCACCAGCTTGAAGGTCAGTGCCAGTCCTTGGTGGCTTCACCAGCTTGAAGGTCAGTGCCAGTCCTGGGTGGCTGCACCAGCTTGAAGGTCAGTGCCAGTCCTGGGTGGCCGCACGAGCTTGAAGGTCAGTGCCAGTCCTTGGTGGCTGCACCAGCTTGAAGGTCAGTACCAGTCCTGGGTGGCCGCACCAGCTTGAAGGTCAGTGCCTGTCCTGGGTGGCTGCACCAGCTTGAAGGTCAGTGCCAGTCCTGGGTGGCTGCACCAGCTTGAAGGTCAGTGCCAGTCCTGGGTGGCTGCACCAGCTTGAAGGTCAGTGCCAGTCCTGAGTGGCTGCACCAGCTTGAAGGTCAGTGCCAGTCCTGGGTGACTGCACCAGCTTGAAGGTCAGTGCCTGTCCTGGGTGTCTGCACCAGCTTGAAGGTTAGTGCCAGTCCTGGGTGGCTGCACCAGCTTGAAGGTCAGTGCCAGTCCTGGGTGGCTGCACCAGCTTGAAGGTCAGTGCCAGTCCTGGGTGGCTGCACCAGCTTGAAGGTCAGTGCCTGTCCTGGGTGGCTGCAAGAGCTTGAATGTCAGTGCCAGTCCTTGGTGGCTGCACCAGCTTGAAGGTCAGTGCCAGTCCTGGGTGGTTGCACCAGCTTGAAGGTCAGTGCCAGTCTTGGTTGACTGCACCAGCTTGAAGGTCAGTGCCTGTCCTGGGTGGCTGCACCAGCTTAAAGGTCAGTGTCAGTCCTGGGTGGCTGCACCAGCTTGAAGGTCAGTGCCAGTCCTTGGTGGCTGCACCAGCTTGAAGGTCAGTGCCAGTCCTGGGTGGCCGCACCAGCTTGAAGGTCAGTGCCTGTCCTGGGTGGCTGCACCAGCTTGAAGGTCAGTGCCAGTCCTGGGTGGCTGCACCAGCTTGAAGGTCAGTGCCAGTCCTGGGTGGCTGCACCAGCTTGAAGGTCAGTGCCAGTCCTGGGTGGCTGCACCAGCTTGAAGGTCAGTGCCAGTCCTGGGTGGCTGCACCAGCTTGAAGGTCAGTGCCAGTCCTGGGTGGCCGCACGAGCTTGAGGGTCAGTGCCAGTCCTTGGTGGCTGCACCAGCTTGAAGGTCAGTACCAGTCCTGGGTGGCTGCACCAGCTTGAAGGTCAGTGCCAGTCCTTGGTGGTTTCACCAGCTTGAAGGTCAGTGCCAGTCCTGGGTGGCTGCACCAGCTTGAAGGTCAGTGCCAGTCCTGGGTGGCCGCACGAGCTTGAGGGTCAGTGCCAGGCCTTGGTGGCTGCACCAGCTTGAAGGTCAGTACCAGTCCTGGGTGGCCGCACCAGCTTGAAGGTCAGTGCCAGTCCTGTGTGGCTGCACCAGCTTGAAGGTCAGTGCCAGTCCTTGGTGGCTGCACCAGCTTGAGGGTCAGTGCCAGTCCTGGGTGGCTGCACCAGCTTGAAGGTCAGTGCCAGTCCTGGGTGGCTGCACCAGCTTGAAGGTCAGTGATAGTCCTGGGTGGCTCCACCAGCTTGAAGGTCAGTGCCTGTGCTGGGTGGCTGCACCAGCTTGAAGGTCAGTGGCAGTCCTGGGTGGCCGCACGAGCTTGAAGGTCAGTGCCAGTCCTTCGTGGCTGCACCAGCTTGAAGGTCAGTGCCAGTCCTGGGTGGCTGCACCAGCTTGAAGGTCAGTGCCAGTCCTGGGTGGCTGCACCAGCTTGAAGGTCAGTGCCAGTCCTTGGTGGTTTCACCAGCTTGAAGGTCAGTGCCAGTCCTGAGTGGCTGCACCAGCTTGAAGGTCAGTGCCAGTCCTGGGTGGCCGCACGAGCTTGAAGGTTAATGCCAGTCCTTGGTGGCTGCACCAGCTTGAAGGTTAGTACAAGTCCTGGGTGGCCACACCAGCTTGAAGGTCAGTGCCTGTCCTAGGTAGCTGCACCAGCTTGAAGGTCAGTGCCAGCCCTGGGTGGCTGCACCAGCTTGAAGGTCAGTGCCAGTCCTGGGTGGCTGCACCAGCTTGAAGGTCAGTGCCAGTCCTAGGTGGCTGCACCAGCTTGAAGGTCAGTGCCAGTCCTGGGTGGCTGCACCAGCTTGAAGGTCAGTGCCAGTCCTTGGTGGCTTCACCAGCTTGAAGGTCAGTGCCAGTCCTGGGTGGCTGCACCAGCTTGAAGGTCAGTGCCAGTCCTGGGTGGCCGCACGAGCTTGAAGGTCAGTGCCAGTCCTTGGTGGCTGCACCAGCTTGAAGGTCAGTACCAGTCCTGGGTGGCCGCACCAGCTTGAAGGTCAGTGCCTGTCCTGGGTGGCTGCACCAGCTTGAAGGTCAGTGCCAGTCCTGGGTGGCTGCACCAGCTTGAAGGTCAGAGCCAGTCCTGAGTGGCTGCACCAGCTTGAAGGTCAGTGCCAGTCCTGGGTGACTGCACCAGCTTGAAGGTCAGTGCCTGTCCTGGGTGTCTGCACCAGCTTGAAGGCTAGTGCCAGTCCTGGGTGGCTGCACCAGCTTGAAGGTCAGTGCCAGTCCTGGGTGGCTGCACCAGCTTGAAGGTCAGTGCCAGTCCTGGGTGGCTGCACCAGCTTGAAGGTCAGTGCCTGTCCTAGGTGTCTGCACCAGCTTGAATGTCAGTGCCAGTCCTTGGTGGCTGCACCAGCTTGAAGGTCAGTGCCAGTCCTTGGTGGTTGCACCAGCTTGAAGGTCAGTGCCAGTCATGGTTGGCTGCACCAGCTTGAAGGTCAGTGCCAGTCCTTGGTGGCTGCACCAGCTTGAAGGTCAGTGCCAGTCCTGGGTGGCTGCACCAGCTTGAAGGTCAGTGCCTGTCCTTTGTGGCTGCACCAGCTTGAAGGTCAGTGCCAGTCCTGGGTGGCCGCACGAGCTAGAAGGTCAGTTCCAGTCCTTGGTGGCTGCACCAGCATGAAGGTCAGTGCCAGTCCTGGGTGGCTGCACCAGCTTGAAGGTCAGTGCCAGTCCTGGGTGGCCGCACCAGCTTGAAGGTCAGTGCCAGTCCTGGGTGGCTGCACCAGCTTGAAGGTCAGTGCCAGTCCTGGGTGGCTGCACCAGCTTGAAGGTCAGTGCCAGTCCTGGGTGGCTGCACCAGCTTGAAGGTCAGTGCCAGTCCTGGGTGGCTGCACCAGCTTGAAGGTCAGTGCCAGTCCTGGGTGGCCGCACCAGCTTGAAGGTCAGTGCCTGTCCTGGGTGGCTGCACCAGCTTGAAGGTCAGTGCCAGTCCTGGGTGGCTGCACCAGCTTGAAGGTCAGTGCCAGTCCTGGGTGGCTGCACCAGCTTGAAGGTCAGTGCCAGTCCTGGGTGGCTGCACCAGCTTGAAGGTCAGTGCCAGTCCTGGGTGGCTGCACCAGCTTGAAGGTCAGTGCCTGTCCTGGGTGGCTGCACCAGCTTGAAGGTCAGTGCCAGTCCTGGGTGGCTGCACCAGCTTGAAGGTCAGTGCCAGTCCTGGGTGGCTGCACCAGCTTGAAGGTCAGTGCCAGTCCTGGGTGGCTGCACCAGCTTGAAGGTCAGTGCCTGTCCTGGGTGGCTGCACCAGCTTGAAGGTCAGTGCCAGTCCTTGGTGGCTGCACCAGCTTAAAGGTCAGGGCCAGTCCTGGGTGGCTGCACCAGCTTGAAGGTCAGTGCCAGTCCTGGGTGGCTGCACCAGCTTGAAGGTCAGTGCCAGTCCTGGGTGGCTGCACCAGCTTGAAGGTCAGTGCCAGTCCTGGGTGGCTGCACCAGCTTGAAGGTCAGTGCCAGTCCTGGGTGGCTGCACCAGCTTGAAGGTCAGGGCCAGTCCTGGGTGGCCGCACCAGCTTGAAGGTCAGTGCCTGTCCTGGGTGGCTGCACCAGCTTGAAGGTCAGTGCCAGTCCTGGGTGGCTGCACCAGCTTGAAGGTCAGTGCCAGTCCTGGGTGGCTGCACCAGCTTGAAGGTCAGTGCCAGTCCTTTGTGGCTGCACCAGCTTGAAGGTCAGTGCCAGTCCTGGGTGGCTGCACCAGCTTGAAGGTCAGTGCCTGTCCTGGGTGGCTGCACCAGCTTGAAGGTCAGTGCCAGTCCTGGGTGGCTGCACCAGCTTGAAGGTCAGTGCCAGTCCTGGGTGGCTGCACCAGCTTGAAGGTCAGTGCCTGTCCTGGGTGGCTGCACCAGCTTGAAGGTCAGTGCCAGTCCTGGGTGGCTGCACCAGCTTGAAGGTCAGTGCCTGTCCTGGGTGGCTGCACCAGCTTGAAGGTCAGTGCCAGTCCTGGGTGGCTGCACCAGCTTGAAGGTCAGTGCCAGTCCTGGGTGGCTGCACCAGCTTGAAGGTCAGTGCCAGTCCTGGGTGGCTACACCAGCTTGAAGGTCAGTGATAGTCCTGGGTGGCTGCACCAGCTTGAAGGTCAGTGCCAGTCCTGGGTGGCTGCACCAGCTTGAAGGTCAGTGTCAGTCCTGGGTGGCTGCACCAGCTTGAAGGTCAGTGCCACTCCTAGGTGGCTGCACCAGCTTGAAGGTCAGTGATAGACCTGGGTGGCTGCACCAGCTTGAAGGTCAGTGCCAGTCCTGAGTGGCTGCACCAGCTTGAAGGTCAGTGCCAGTCCTGGGTGGCTGCACCAGCTTGAAGGTCAGTGCCAGTCCTGGGTGGCTGCACCAGCTTGAAGGTCAGTGCCAGTCCTGGGTGGCTGCACCAGCTTGAAGGTCAGTGCCAGTCCTGGGTGGCTGCACCAGCTTGAAAGTCAGTGCCAGTCCTGGGCGGCTGCACCAGCTTGAAGGTCAGTGCCAGTCTTGGGTGGCTGCACCAGCTTGAATGTCAGTGCCTCTCCTGGGTGGCTGCGCCAGCTTGAAGGTTAGTGCCAGTCCTGGGTGGCTGCACCAGCTTGAAGGTCAGTGCCAGTCCTGGGTGGCTGCAGCAGCTTGAAGGTCAGTGCCAGTACTGGGTGGCCGCACCACCTTGAAGGTCAGTGCCTGTCCTGGGTGGCTGCACCAGCTTGAAGGTCAGCGCCAGTCCTGGGTGGCTGCACCAGCCTGAAGGTCAGTGCCTGTCCTGGGTGGCTGCACCAGCTTGAAGGTCAGTGCCAGTCCTGCGTGGCTGCACCAGCTTGAAGGTCAGTGCCAGTCCTGGGTGGCTGCACGAGCTTGAAGGTCAGTGCCAGTCCTGGGTGCCTGCACCATCTTCAAGGTCAGTGCCAGTCCTGGGCGGCTGCAACAGCTTGAAGGTCAGTGCATGTTTTGGGTGGCTGCACCAGCTTGAAGGTCAGTGCCTGTCCTGGGTGGCTGCACCAGCTTGAAGGTCAGTGCCAGTCCTGGGTGGCTGCACCAGCTTGAAGGTCAGTGCCAGTCCTGGGTGGCTGCACCAGCTTGAAGGTCAGTGCCAGTCCTGGGTGGCTGCACCAGCTTGAAGGTCAGTGCCAGTCCTGGGTGGCTGCACCAGCTTGAAGGTCAGTGCCAGTCCTGGGTGGCTGCACCAGCTTGAAGGTCAGTGCCAGTCCTAGGTGGCTGCACCAGCTTGAAGGTCAGTGCCAGTCCTGGGTGGCTGCACCAGCTTGAAGGTCAGTGCCTGTCCTGGGTGGCTGCACCAGCTTGAAGGTCAGTGCCAGTCCTGGGTGGCTGCACCAGCTTGAAGGTCAGTGCCAGTCCTGGGTGGCTACACCAGCTTGAAGGTCAGTGCCAGTCCTGGGTGGCTGCACCAGCTTGAAGGTCAGTGCCAGTCCTGGGTGGCTGCACCAGCTTGAAGGTCAGTGCCAGTCCTGGGTGGCTGCACCAGCTTGAAGGTCAGTGCCAGTCCTAGGTGGCTGCACCAGCTTGAAGGTCAGTGCCAGTCCTGGGTGGCTGCACCAGCTTGAAGGTCAGTGCCAGTCCTGGGTGGCTGCACCAGCTTGAAGGTCAGTGCCAGTCCTGGGTGGCTGCACCAGCTTGAAGGTCAGTGCCAGTCCTGGGTGGCTGCACCAGCTTGAAGGTCAGTGCCAGTCCTTGGTGGCTGCACCAGCTTGAAGGTCAGTGCCAGTCCTGGGTGGCTACACCAGCTTGAAGGTCAGTGCCAGTCCTGGGTGGCTGCACCAGCTTGAAGGTCAGTGCCAGTCCTGGGTGGCTACACCAGCTTGAAGGTCAGTACCAGTCCTGGGTGGCTGCACCAGCTTGAAGGTCAGTGCCAGTCCTAGGTGGCTGCACCAGCTTGAAGGTCAGTGCCAGTCCTGGGTGGCTGCACCAGCTTGAAGGTCAGTGCCAGTCCTGGGTGGCTGCACCAGCTTGAAGGTCAGTGCCAGTCCTGGGTGGCTGCACCAGCTTGAAGGTCAGTGCCAGTCCTGGGTGGCTGCACCAGCTTGAAGGTCAGTGCCAGTCCTGGGTGGCTGCACCAGCTTGAAGGTCAGTGCCAGTCCTGGGTGGCTGCACCAGCTTGAAGGTCAGTGCCAGTCCTGGGTGGCCGCACCAGCTTGAAGGTCAGTGCCAGTCCTTGGTGGCTGCACCAGCTTGAAGGTCAGTACCAGTCCTGGGTGGCTGCACCAGCTTGAAGGTCAGTGCCTGTCCTGGGTGGCTGCACCAGCTTGAAGGTCAGTGCCAGTCCTGGGTGGCTGCACCAGCTTGAAGGTCAGTGCCAGTCCTGGGTGGCTGCACCAGCTTGAAGGTCAGTGCCAGTCCTGGGTGGCTGCACCAGCTTGAAGGTCAGTGCCTGTCCTGGGTGGCTGCACCAGCTTGAAGGTCAGTGCCAGTCCTGGGTGGCTGCACCAGCTTGAAGGTCAGTGCCAGTCCTGGGTGGCTGCACCAGCTTGAAGGTCAGTGCCAGTCCTGGGTGGCTGCACCAGCTTGAAGGTCAGTGCCTGTCCTGGGTGGCTGCACCAGCTTGAAGGTCAGTGCCAGTCCTTGGTGGCTGCACCAGCTTGAAGGTCAGTGCCAGTCCTTGGTGGTTGCACCAGCTTGAAGGTCAGTGCCAGTCCTGGGTGGCTGCACCAGCTTGAAGGTCAGTGCCAGTCCTGGGTGGCTGCACCAGCTTGAAGGTCAGTGCCAGTCCTGGGTGGCTGCACCAGCTTGAAGGTCAGTGCCAGTCCTTGGGTGGCTGCACCAGCTTGAAGGTCAGTGCCAGTCCTGGGTGGCCGCACCAGCTTGAAGGTCAGTGCCAGTCCTGGGTGGCTGCACCAGCTTGAAGGTCAGTGCCAGTCCTGGGTGGCTGCACCAGCTTGAAGGTCAGTGCCAGTCCTGGGTGGCTGCACCAGCTTGAAGGTCAGTGCCAGTCCTGGGTGGCTGCACCAGCTTGAAGGTCAGTGCCAGTCCTGGGTGGCTGCACCAGCTTGAAGGTCAGTGCCAGTCCTGGGTGGCTGCACCAGCTTGAAGGTCAGTGCCAGTCCTGGGTGGCTGCACCAGCTTGAAGGTCAGTGCCAGTCCTGGGTGGCTGCACCAGCTTGAAGGTCAGTGCCTGTCCTGGGTGGCTGCACCAGCTTGAAGGTCAGTGCCAGTCCTGGGTGGCTGCACCAGCTTGAAGGTCAGTGCCAGTCCTGGGTGGCTGCACCAGCTTGAAGGTCAGTGCCAGTCCTGGGTGTGGCTGCACCAGCTTGAAGGTCAGTGCCAGTCCTGAGTGGCTGCACCAGCTTGAAGGTCAGTGCCAGTCCTGGGTGGCTTCACCAGCTTGAAGGACAGTGCCAGTCCTGGGTGGCTGCACCAGCTTGAAGGTCAGTGCCAGTCCTGGGTGGCCTGTCCTGGGTGGCTGCACCAGCTTGAAGGTCAGTGGTCCTGGGTGGCTGCTCCAGCTTGAAGGTCAGTGCCAGTCCTGGGTGGCTGCACCAGCTTGAAGGTCAGTGCCTGTCCTGGGTGGCTGCACCAGCTTGAAGGTCAGTGCCAGTCCTGGGTGGCTGCACCAGCTTGAAGGTCAGTGCCAGTCCTGGGTGGCTGCACCAGCTTGAAGGTCAGTGCCAGTCCTGGGTGGCTGCACCAGCTTGAAGGTCAGTGCCAGTCCTGGGTGGCTGCACCAGCTTGAAGGTCAGTGCCAGTCCTGGGTGGCTGCAGTCCTCCTGGGTGGCTGCACCAGCTTGAAGGTCAGTGCCAGTCCTGGGTGGCTGCACCAGCTTGAAGGTCAGTGCCAGTCCTGGGTGGCCTGCACCAGCTTGAAGGTCAGTGCCAGTCCTGGGTGGCTTGAAGGTCAGTGCCAGTCTTGAAGCTTGAAGGTCAGTGCCAGTCCTGGGTGGCTGCACCAGCTTGAAGGTCAGTGCCAGTCCTGGGTGGCTGCTTGAAGGTCAGTGCCAGTCCTGGGTGGCTGCAGCTTGAAGGTCAGTGCCAGTCCTGGGTGGCTGCACCAGCTTGAAGGTCAGTGCCAGTCCTGGGTGGCTGCACCAGCTTGAAGGTCAGTGCCAGTCCTGGGTGGCTGCACCAGCTTGAAGGTCAGTGCCTGTCCTGGGTGGCTGCACCAGCTTGAAGGTCAGTGCCAGTCCTGGGTGGCTGCACCAGCTTGAAGGTCAGTGCCAGTCCTGGGTGGCTGCACCAGCTTGAAGGTCAGTGCCAGTCCTGGGTGGCTGCACCAGCTTGAAGGTCAGTGCCAGTCCTGGGTGGCTGCACCAGCTTGAAGGTCAGTGGCAGTCCTGTCCTGGGTGGCTGCACCAGCTTGAAGGTCAGTGCCAGTCCTGCGTGGCTGCACCAGCTTGAAGGTCAGTGCCAGTCCTGGGTGGCTGCACGAGCTTGAAGGTCAGTGCCAGTCCTGGGTGCCTGCACCATCTTCAAGGTCAGTGCCATTCCTGCGTGGCTGCACCAGCTTGAAGGTCAGTGCCAGTCCTGGGTGGCTGCACCAGCTTGAAGGTCAGTGCCAGTCCTGTGTGGCTGCACCAGCTTGAAGGTCAGTGCCAGTCCTGGGTGGCTGCACCAGCTTGAAGGTCAGTGCCAGTCCTGGGTGGCTGCACCAGCTTGAAGGTCAGTGCCAGTCCTGGGTGGCTGCACCAGCTTGAAGGTCAGTGCCAGTCCTGGGTGGCTGCACCAGCTTGAAGGTCAGTGCCAGTCCTGGGTGGCTGCACCAGCTTGAAGGTCAGTGCCAGTCCTGGGTGGCTGCAAGGTCAGTGCCAGTCTTGGCTGCAAGCTTGAAGGTCAGTGCCAGTCCTGGGTGGCTGCACCAGCTTGAAGGTCAGTGCCAGTCCTGGGTGGCTGCACCAGCTTGAAGGTCAGTGCCAGTCCTGGGTGGCTGCACCAGCTTGAAGGTCAGTGCCAGTCCTGGGTGGCTGCACCAGCTTGAAGGTCAGTGCCTGTCCTGGGTGGCTGCACCAGCTTGAAGGTCAGTGCCAGTCCTGGGTGGCTGCACCAGCTTGAAGGTCAGTGCCAGTCCTGAGTGGCTGCTTGAAGGTCAGTGCCAGGGTGGCTTTGAAGGTCAGTGCCAGTCCTGGGTGGCTTGAAGGTCACCAGCTTGAAGGTCAGTGCCAGTCCTGGGTGGCTGCACCAGCTTGAAGGTCAGTGCCAGTCCTGGGTGGCTGCACCAGCTTGAAGGTCAGTGCCAGTCCTGGGTGGCTGCAAGGTCAGTACCAGTCCTGGGTGGCTGCACCAGCTTGAAGGTCAGTGCCAGTCCTGGGTGGCTGCACCAGCTTGAAGGTCAGTGCCAGTCCTGGGTGGCTGCACCAGCTTGAAGGTCAGTGCCAGTCCTGGGTGGCTGCACCAGCTTGAAGCTTGTCAGTGCCAGCCCTAGGTGGCTGCACCAGCTTGAAGGTCAGTGCCAGTCCTGGGTGGCTGCACCAGCTTGAAGGTCAGTGCCAGTCCTGGGTGGCTGCCCCAGCTTGAAGGTCAGTGCCAGTCCTGGGTGGCTGCACCAGCTTGAAGGTCAGTGCCAGTCCTGGGTGGCTGCACCAGCTTGAAGGTCAGTGACAGTCCTGGGTGGCTGCACCTGCTTGAAGGTCAGTGCCAGTCGTGGGTGGCCTGGGTGTGCTCCTGCACCAGCTTGAAGGTCAGTGCCAGTCCTGGGTGGCTGCACCAGCTTGAAGGTCAGTGCCAGCCCTAGGTGGCTGCACCAGCTTGAAGGTCAGTGCCAGTCCTGAGTGGCTGCACCAGCTTGAAGGTCAGTGCCAGTCCTGGGTGGCTGCACCAGCTTGAAGGTCAGTGCCAGTCCTGGGTGGCTGCACCAGCTTGAAGGTCAGTGGCAGTCCTGGGTGGCTGCACCAGCTTGAAGGTCAGTGCCAGTCCTGGGTGGCTGCACCAGCTTGAAGGTCAGCTTGAAGGTCAGTGCCAGTCCTGGGTGGCTGCACAGCTTGAAGGTCAGCTTGAAGCTTGAAGGTCAGTGCCAGTCCTGGGTGGCTGCACCAGCTTGAAGGTCAGTGCCAGTCCTGGGTGGCTGCACCAGCTTGAAGGTCAGTGCCAGTCCTGGGTGGCTACACCAGCTTGAAGGTCAGTGCCAGTCCTGGGTGGCTGCACCAGCTTGAAGGTCAGTGCCAGTCCTGGGTGGCTGCTTGACAGTACCAGTCTTGAACCAGCTTGAAGGTCAGTGCCAGTCCTGGGTGGCTGCAGTGCCAGCTTGAAGGTCAGTGCCAGTCCTGGGTGGCTGCACCAGCTTGAAGGTCAGTGCCAGTCCTGGGTGGCTGCACCAGCTTGAAGGTCAGTGCCAGTCCTGGGTGGCTACACCAGCTTGAAGGTCAGTGCCAGTCCTGGGTGGCTGCACCAGCTTGAAGATCAGTGCCAATCCAGGGTGGCTACACCAGCTTGAAGGTCAGTACCCAGTCCTGGGTGGCTGCACCAGCTTGAAGGTCAGTGCCAGACCTGGGTGGCTGCACCAGCTTGAAGGTCAGTGCCAGTCCTGGGTGGCTGCACCAGCTTGAAGGTCTGTGCCAGTCCTGGGTGGCTGCACCAGCTTGAAGGTCAGTGCCAGTCCAGGGTGGCTGCACCAGCTTGAAGGTCAGTGCCAGTCCTGGGTGGCTGCACCAGCTTGAAGGTCAGTGCCAGTCCTGGGTGGCTGGGTGGCTGCACCAGCTTGAAGGTCAGTGCCAGTCCTGGGTGGCTGCACCAGCTTGAAGGTCAGTGCCAGTCCTGGGTGGCTGCACCAGCTTGAAGGTCAGTGCCAGTCCTGGGTGGCTGCACCAGCTTGAAGGTCAGTGCCAGTCCTGGGTGGCTGCACCAGCTTGAAGGTCAGTGCCAGTCCTGGGTGGCTGCACCAGCTTGAAGGTCAGTGCCAGTCCTGGGTGGCTGCACCAGCTTGAAGGTCAGTCCTGCCAGTGCCAGTCCTGTCCTGGGTGGCTGCACCAGCTTGAAGGTCAGTGCCAGTCCTGGGTGGCTGCACCAGCTTGAAGGTCAGTGCCAGTCCTGGGTGGCTGCACCAGCTTGAAGGTCAGTGCCAGTCCTGGGTGGCTGCACCAGCTTGAAGGTCAGTGCCAGTCCTGGGTGGCTGCACCAGCTTGAAGGTCAGTGCCAGTCCTGGGTGGCTGCACCAGCTTGAAGGTCAGTGCCACCAGTCCTGGGTGGCTGCACCAGCTTTAAGGTCAGTGCCAGTCCTGGGTGGCTGCACCAGCTTGAAGGTCAGTGCCAGTCCTGGGTGGCTGCACCAGCTTGAAGGTCAGTGCCAGTCCTGGGTGGCTGCACCAGCTTGAAGGTCAGTGCCAGTCCTGGGTGGCTGCACCAGCTTGAAGGTCAGTGCCTGTCCTTGGTGGCTGCACCAGCTTGAAGGTCAGTGCCAGTCCTGGGTGGCTGCACCAGCTTGAAGGTCAGTGCCTGTCCTTTGTGGCTGCACCAGCTTGAAGGTCAGTGCCAGTCCTGGGTGGCTGCACCAGCTTGAAGGTCAGTGCCAATCCTGGGTGGCCGCACCAGCTTGAAGGTCAGTGCCTGTCCTGGGTGGCTGCACCAGCTTGAAGGTCAGTGCCAGTCCTGTGGCTGCACCAGCTGAAGGTCAGTGCCAGTCCTGGGTGGCTGCACCAGGTCAGTGCCAGTCCTGGGTGGCTGAAGGTCAGTGCACCAGCTTGAAGGTCAGTGCCTGTCCTGGGTGGCTGCACCAGCTTGAAGGTCAGTGCCAGTCCTGGGTGGCTGCACCAGCTTGAAGGTCAGTGCCAGTCCTGGGTGGCTGCACCAGCTTGAAGGTCAGTGCCAGTCCTGGGTGGCTGCACCAGCTTGAAGGTCAGTGCCAGTCCTGGGTGGCAGCACCAGCTTGAAGGTCAGTACCAGTCCTGGGTGGCTGCACCAGCTTGAAGGTCAGTGCCAGTCCTGGGTGGCTGCACCAGCTTGAAGGTCAGTGCCAGTCCTGGGTGGCTGCACCAGCTTGAAGGTCAGTGCCAGTCCTGGGTGGCTGCACCAGCTTGAAGGTCAGTGCCAGTCCTGGGTGGCTGCACCAGCTTGAAGGTCAGTGCCACCAGTCCTGGGTGGCTGCACCAGCTTGAAGTTCAGTGCCAGTCCTGAGTGGCTGCACCAGCTTGAAGGTCAGTGCCAGTCCTGGTTGGGTGCAGCGGCTTGAAGGTCAGTGCCTGTGCTGGGTGGCTGCAGCTTGAAGGTCAGTGCCAGTCCTGGGTGGCTGCACCAGCTTGAAGGTCAGTGCCAGTCCTGGGTGGCTGCACCAGCTTGAAGGTCAGTGCCAGTCCTGGGTGGCTGCACCAGCTTCAAGGTCAGTGCCAGTCCTGGGTGGCTGCACCAGCTTCAAGGTCAGTGCCAGTCCTGGGTTGCTGCACCAGCTTGAAAGTCAGTGCCAGTCCTGAGTGGCTGCACCAGCTTGAAGGTCAGTGCCAGTCCTGGGTGGCTTCACCAGCTTGAAGGTCAGTGCCAGTCCTGGGTGGCTGCACCAGCTTGAAGGTCAGTGCCAGTCCTGGGTGGCTTCACCAGCTTGAAGGTCAGTGCCAGTCCTGGGTGGCTGCACCAGCTTGAAGGTCAGTGCCAGTCCTGGGTGGCTGCACCAGCTTGAAGGTCAGTGCCAGTCCTGGGTGGCTGCACCAGCTTGAAGGTCAGTGCCAGTCCTGGGTGGCTGCACCAGCTTGAAGGTCAGTGCCAGTCCTGGGTGGCTGCACCAGCTTGAAGGTCAGTGCCAGTCCTGGGTGGCTGCACCAGCTTGAAGGTCAGTGCCAGTCCTGGGTGGCTGCACCAGCTTGAAGGTCAGTGCCAGTCCTGGGTGGCTGCACCAGCTTGAAGGTCAGTGCCAGTCCTGGGTGGCTGCACCAGCTTGAAGGTCAGTGCCAGTCCTGGGTGGCTGCACCAGCTTGAAGGTCAGTGCCAGTCCTGGGTGGCTGCACCAGCTTGAAGGTCAGTGCCAGTCCTGGGTGGCTGCACCAGCTTGAAGGTCAGTGCCAGTCCTGGGTGGCTGCACCAGCTTGAAGGTCAGTGCCAGTCCTGGGTGGCTGCACCAGCTTGAAGGTCAGTGCCAGTCCTGGGTGGCTGCACCAGCTTGAAGGTCAGTGCCAGTCCTGGGTGGCTGCACCAGCTTGAAGGTCAGTGCCAGTCCTGGGTGGCTGCACCAGCTTGAAGGTCAGTGCCAGTCCTGGGTTTCTGCACCAGCTTGAAGGTCAGTGCCAGTCCTGGGTGGCTGCACCAGCTTGAAGGTCAGTGCCAGTCCTGGGTTTCTGCACCAGCTTGAAGGTCAGTGCCAGTCCTGGGTGGCTGCACCAGCTTGAAGGTCAGTGCCAGTCCTGGGTGGCTGCACCAGCTTGAAGGTCAGTGCCAGTCCTGGGTGGCTGCACCAGCTTGAAGGTCAGTGCCAGTCCTGGGTGGCTGCACCAGCTTGAAGGTCAGTGCCAGTCCTGGGTGGCTGCACCAGCTTGAAGGTCAGTGCCAGACCTGGGTGGCTGCACCAGCTTGAAGGTCAGTGCCAGTCCTGGGTGGCTGCACCAGCTTGAAGGTCAGTGCCAGTCCTAGTGGCTGCACCAGATTGAAGGTCAGTGCCAGTCCTAGTGGCTGCACCAGCTTGAAGGTCAGTGCCAGTCCTAGTGGCTGCACCAGCTTGAAGGTCAGTGCCAGTCCTAGTGGCTGCACCAGCTTGAAGGTTAGTGCAAGTCCCAGTGGCTGCACCAGCTTGAAGGTCAGTGCCAGTCCTAGTGGTTGCACCAGCTTGAAGGTCAGTGCCAGTCCTAGTGGCTGCACCAGCTTGATGGTCAGTGCCAGTCCTAGTGGCTGCACCAGCTTGAAGGTTAGTGCAAGTCTCAGTGGCTGCACCAGCTTGAAGATCAGTGCCAGTCCTAGTGGCTGCACCAGCTTGAAGGTCAGTGCCAGTCCTAGTGGCTACACCAGCTTGATGGTCAGTGCCAGTCCTAGTGGCTGCACGAGTGTGAGTGTCAGCGGCGGCGCCAGTCCTGGGTGACTGCACCAGTGTGAGTGTCAGCGGCGGTGCCAGTCCTGGGTGGCTGCACCAGTGTGAGTGTCAGCGGCGGCGCCAGTCCTGGGTGACTGCACCAGTGTGAGAGTCAGCGGCGGCGCCAGTCCTGGGTGGCTGCAACAGTGTGAATGTCAGCGGCGGCGCCAGTCCTGGATGGCTGCACCAGTGTGAGTGTCAGCGGCGGTGCCAGTCCTGGGTGGCTGCACCAGTGTGAGTGTCAGCGGGGGCGCCAATCCTGGGTGACTGCACCAGTGTGAGTGTCAGCGGCGGTGCCAGTCCTGGGTGGCTGCACCAGTGTGAGTGCCAGCGGCGGCGCCAGTCCTGGGTGGCTGCACCAGTGTGAGTGTCAGCGGCGGCGCCAGTCCTGTGTGGCTGCACCAGTGTGAGTGTCAGCGGCGGCGCCAGTCCTGGGTGGCTGCACCAGTGTGAGTGTCAGCGGCGGCGCCAGTCCTGGTTGGCTGCAACAGTGTGAGTGTCAGCGGCGGCGCCAGTCCTGGATGGCTGCACCAGTGTGAGTGTCAGCGGCGGCGCCAGTCCTGGGTGGCTGCACCAGTGTGAGTGTCAGCGGCGGCGCCAGTCCTGGGTGGCTGCACCAGTGTGAGTGTCAGCGGCGGTGCCAGTCCTGGGTGGCTGCACCAGTGTGAGTGTCAGCGGCGGCGCCAGTCCTGGGTGGCTGCACCAGTGTGAGTGTCAGCGGCGGCGCCAGTCCTGGGTGGCTGCACCAGTGTGAGTGTCAGCGGCGGCGCCAGTCCTGGGTGGCTGCACCAGTGTGAGTGTCAGCGGCGGCGCCAGTCCTGGGTGGCTGCACCAGTGTGAGTGTCAGCGGCGGCGCCAGTCCTGGGTGGCTGCACCAGTGTGAGTGTCAGCGGCGGTGCCAGTCCTGGGTGGCTGCACCAGTGTGAGTGTCAGCGGCGGCGCCAGTCCTGGGTGGCTGCACCAGTGTGAGTGTCAGCGGCGGCGCCAGTCCTGGGTGGCTGCACCAGTGTGAGTGTCAGCGGCGGCGCCAGTCCTGGGTGGCTGCAACAGTGTGAGTGTCAGCGGCGGCGCCTGTCCTGGGTGGCTGCACCACTGTGAGTGTCAGCGGCGGCGCTAGTCCTGGGTGGCTGCACCAGTGTGAGTGTCAGCGGCGGCGCCAGTCCTGGGTTGCTGCACCAGTGTGAATGTCAGCGGCGGCGCCAGTCCTGGGTGGCTGCACCAGTGTGAGTGTCAGCGGCGGCGCCAGTCCTGGGTGGCTGCACCAGTGTGAGTGTCAGCGGCGGCGCCTGTCCTGGGTGGCTGCACCACTGTGAGTGCCAGCAGCGGCGCCAGTCCTGGGTGGCTGCACCAGTGTGAGTGTCAGCGGCGGCGCCAGTCCTGGGTGGCTGCACCAGTGTGAGTGTCAGCGGCGGCGCCAGTCCTGGGTGGCTGCACCAGTGTGAGTGTCAGCGGCGGCGCCAGTCCTGGGTGGCTGCACCAGTGTGAGTGTCAGCGGCGGTGCCAGTCCTGGGTGGCTGCACCAGTGTGAGTGTCAGCGGCGGCGCCAGTCCTGGGTGGCTGCACCAGTGTGAGTGTCAGCGGCGGCGCCAGTCCTGGGTGGCTGCACCAGTGTGAGTGTCAGCGGCGGCGCCAGTCTTGGGTGGCTGCACCAGTGTGAGTGTCAGCGGTGGCGCCAGTCCTGGGTGACTGCACCAGTGTGAGTGTCAGCGGTGGCGCCAGTCCTGAGTGGCTGCACCTGTGTGAGTGTCAGCGGCGGCACTGGGTGGCTGCACCAGTGTGAATGTCAGCGGCGGCGCCAGTCCTGGGTGGCTGCACCACTGTGAGTGTCAACGGCGGCGCCAGTCTTGGGTGACTGCACCAGTGTGAGTGTCAGCTGCGGCGCCAGTCCTGGGTGGCTGCACCATTGTGAGTGTCAGCGGTGGCACCAGTCCTGGGTGGCTGCACCAGTGTGAGTGTCAGTGGCGGCGCCAGTCCTGGGTGACTGCACCAGTGTGAGTGTCAGCGGCGGCGCCAGTCCTTGGTGGCTGCACCAGTGTGAGTGTCAGCGGCGGCGCCAGTCCTGGGTGGCTGCACCAGTGTGAGTGTCAGCGGCGGCACCAGTCCTGTGTGGCTGCACCAATGTGAGTGCCAGCGGCGGCGCCAGTCCTGGGTGGCTGCACATGTGTGAGTGTCAGCGGTGGCGCCAGTCCTGGGTGGCTGCACCAGTGTGAATGTCAGCGTCGGCGCTAGTCCTGGGTGGCTGCACCACTGTGAGTGTCAGCGGCAGCACCAGTCCTGGGTGGCTGCACCAGTGTGAGTGTCAGCGGCGGCGCCAGTCATGGGTGGCTGCACCAGTGTGAGTGTCAGCAGCGGTGCCAGTCGTGGGTGGCTGCACCATTGTGAGTGTCAGCGGCGGCGCCTGTCCTGGGTGGCTGCACCAGTGTGAGTGTCAGCGGCGGTGTGTGTGTGTGTGTGTGTGTGTGTGTGTGTGTTTGTGTGTGTGTGTGTGTTTGTGTGTGTGTGTGTGTTTGGGTATTAACTTCGTTATATGTAAAGTTGTGACCAGTTAATTTATCGAAAAGTGGTTATAAGTTGTAAGAGTTGTGGTGACATTTTCTGATGAAATAGTTAAAACGAGAAAAACTGTGGTTTATGAGTGAATATTGTGGCTTGTTGGAGAGTTATGAGATATGGGGGAGGGGGGGAGGAGAGCAGGTCATAGTCTCAGACGATGCTGTGGGGTTACCTGAGATGTTATCTGAGATCGGTCAGATAAGACTCGCCAGTCGGCAGATGTCTAGACTTGAGAAGAGTGAATCTTGTGTTGTATTTTGTAAAAAATTGTGGATTGTTGTGGGTATTAACGAAAATGAGGAATTATTTGGGTTATCCTGGGTTAAGAGTGAAAATGTGTCTGGAGTGAGATGGTGACGACGAAGAAGATCCAGAACAAAATGCACAGAATTCCTTCAAGAGAAAAAGAATTACTCTATGTTGATTTTAGTCAATGAATTGTACCTTTTTTCAATTAATTTGTTGGATGTATATGAAATATTGTGTATTGGCTGTATAATAAATAAATGAAAATATTGTGTAATAGTGTTATCCTGCATTTTAAGTTAATGTTTGGTCGACAAGATTCAGCCTTTGTGTGTGAGGTCATCATGTGACGTCACTGACCGCTGAGTAAACACAGGTGGGGTGACGTCTCACTTGTTTAGACCTATATTAAGAGAAAGTACCATGCCCCATAGGGGGGAGTCCATTTGAATGCTTACCCCCATACGGAGGAACCCAAAATCTTGATCCAAGAAGATGGAGCAAAAATATTTGTATTATTGATATCGAGGAAAAGTTGATCCGAGGAGATGGAGCAGGAATATTGGGTTTAGAGGGCAGTGTGAGGGTGGGTGTTGATCCGAGGAGTTGGAGAGCACAAGAAATTCAAAACCCCATAGGAGGATTTCATTTGAATGCTTACCGCTATAGGGGGGAACCCAAAAACTTGATCCGAGGAGATGGAGATGAAAAGAAAATGAAATTAAAAAAAATGGAAAAAATCGGAAAAAAATTCAGGTAGGGGGGGCGATCCGGAAGACACTGCAGAAGGTGCTGCAGAAGGCACTGCAGAAGGCGCAGGCGGGCGTGCGGGATGGGTGCGAGGGCATTGCGAGAGCGCGCGAGGGCATGGCGCACGGGTGGGGAGGCAAGGGTGGTACGCGCGGGTGGGGGCGCGGGTGGGGGCGCGGGTGGGAGGAGCGGGTGGGGGGACGTGGGTGGGGTGCGAGGTGGTCGAGGGTGAGGTCAAGGTCATTAGCATAAGTGTGGGAAAAGGCGACATCCTTTGATGAGCCATACCGTGGAAGCCCTAGACCGGAAGTAACACCTAGGTGTCACTTCCGAGCCATACTGTGGGAGCCATACTGTAGAAAACTTCACTACTAACTTTCACTCTCATTCACCATCTACCATAACTTTCAATCTCACTCATCAACTGCTATAACTTTCAGTCTAATTCGCCACCTACAATAACTTTCACTCTCAGCATTTACTATAACTTTCGCTCTTGCAAGCTATCTGCCATAACTTTCACTCTCGCAAGCTATCTGCCATAACTTTCACTCTCGCAAGCTATCTGCCATAACTTTCACTCTCGCAAGCTATCTGCCATAACTTTCTCTCTCACTCACCATCTACCATAACTTTCACTCTCACTCACTATATAATATTACTTTCACTGCCACTCACCATCAACAAAATCATTCACTCTCACTCAACATTTACAATAACTTTCAATCTTACTCACCATCTAAGGTAACTTTCACTCTCACTCACCATCTACCCTATCTTTCACTCTCACTCACCATCTTCCATTATTTTCACTGTCAGTAGCTATCCACTAGCTTTCACTCTCACTCAAAATCTACCATATCTTCCACTCTCACTCACCATCTACCATAGCTTTCAATCGCACTAGCTATTACCATAGCTTTCACTTTCACCCATCATCTGTCATACCTTTCACTGTTATTCACCATCTACCATAACTTTCACTGTCACTCATCATCTCCTATGACTTTCACTCTTATTCACCATCTACTATAACTATCACTATCACCATCTACCATAAATTTTACTAACTCACCATCTACCATAACTTTCACTCTCACTAGCTATCTACCATAGCTTTCACTTTCACTCACCATCTTTCATAACTTTCACTCTCACGCCATCTACAATAACTTTCACTCTTACTCACCATCCACCATAATATTCACTTTCACTCACAATCTACCTTAACTTTCTCTCTCACTCACCATATGCATAAATTTCACTCTCACTCACCATCTACCATACCTAGGACTCTCACTCACCATCTACAATAAGTTTCACTCTCATTCACCATCTACCATAAATTTCACTCTGACTCACCATCTACCATAACTTTCAATCTCACTCATTACCTACCATAACTTTCACTCTCACTCATTACCTACCATAACTTTCACTCTCGCTCACCTTCAACCATTACATTCACTGTCACTCACCATCTACCATAACTTTCACTCTCACTCACCATATACCATAAATTTCACTCTCACTTACCTTCTACCATAACTTTCACTCTAACCATCTACCATGACTTTCACTTTCATTCACCATCTTCCATAACATTCTCTCTCACTCACCATCTACCATAACTTTCACTCTCACTCACCATCTGCGATAACTTTCACTACCACTGGCTATCTACCATAGCTGTCGCTCTCATTCACCATCTAAAATAACTTTCGCTCTCAGCAACTACTATAACTTTCACTCTGCCTCATCATCTGTAATAACTTTCACTCTCACTCTCCATCTACCATAGTTTTCACTCTCGCTCACCATCTACCATAACTTTCACTCTCACTCACCATCTACCATTACTTTTGCTGTCACTCACCATCAATCAAAGCTTTCACTCTCACTCACCATCTGCAATAACTTTCACTCTTACTCACCATCTACCAAAACTTTCACTCTCACTCACCATCTACGATAAGTTTCACTCTCACTCACCATCTTCCATAAGTTTCACTGTCACTAGCTATCTCCAATAGCTTTCACTCTCACCCAAAATCTACCATAATTTCTACTCTCACTCACCATCTTCCATAACTTTCATTCGCACTAGCTATCTACCATAGCTTTCACTCTCACTCACAATCCATCATAACTTTCACTCTCATTCACCATCTACCATTACTTTCACTGTCACTCACCATCAACCAAATCTTTTATTCTCACTCACCATCTACAACAACTTTCACTCTCACTCACCATCTACAACAACTTTCACTCTCACTCACCATCAATCATAACTTTCAATCTCAATCACCATCTACCATATCTTCCACTCTCACTCACCATCTTCCATAATTTTCACTCTCACTCACCATCCACCATAACTTTCATTCTCATTCACCATCTACTGTAATTTTCACTCTCACTAGCTATCTGCATTAGCTTTTACTCTAACCCAAAATCTACAATAAGTTCCACTCTCACTCACCATCTACCATATCTTTCACTCTCACTCACCTTCTACCATATCTTTCACTCTCACTCACCTTCTACCATAACTTTCACTCTCACTCACCTTCTTCCGTAATTTTCACTCTCACTAGCTATTTGCAATAGCTTTTACTCTCACTCAAAGTCTATCATACCTTCCACTCTCACTCACCATCAACCTTAACTTTCACTGTCGCTCACCACCTTCCATAACTTTCAGTCTCACTCATGATTTAATATAGTTTTCACTCTCACTTACCTTCTTCCATAGCTTTCACTCTCACTCGCGATCTATCATAACTTTCACTCACCATGTACCACAACTCTCACTCTTACCATTCACCATAAGTTTAACTCTCACTCAATATCTATCAAAACTTTTACTCTTACTCACCACCTACCATAACTATCACTATCACTCACCATCTACCATAACTTTCACTCTCATTCACCTTCTACCATAACTTTCACTCTCATTCACCATCTACCATTACTTTCACTGTCACTCACCATCAACAAAATCTTTCACTCTCACCCAAAATCTTCCTTAACTTCCACTCTCACTCACCATCTACCATAACATTCACTCTCACTCACCATCTTCCAAAACTTTCACTCTCAGAAACTACTATATCATTCACTCTGACTCATCATCTGCCATAACTTTCACTCTCACTCACCATCTACCATAACTTTCACTCTCATTCACCATATACCATTACTTTCACTGTCACTCACCATCAACAAAATCTTTCACTCTCACCCAAAATCTTCCTTAACTTCCACTCTCACTCACCATCTACCATGACATTCAATTGCACTAGCTATCTACCATAGCTTTCACTCTCACTCACCATCTGTCATAACTTTCACTCTCATTTACCATCTACTGTAACTTTCAGTTTCACTCACCATCTACCATAACTTTCACTCTCACTCACTATCTGCCATAACTTTCACTCTCACTCACCATCAACCATAACTTTCACTTTCAATCACCATCCACCATAAGTTTTACTCTCACTCACCATATACCACAATTTTCACTCTCACTAGCTATCTGCAATAACTTTCACTCTCACACAAAATCTACCATAACTTCCACTTTCACTCACCGTCTTCCATAACTTTCACTCGCACTAGCCGTCTAATATAACTTTCACAGTCACTGACTATCTACCATAACTTTCACTCTCACTCAAAATCTCTCAATACTTTCACTGTCACTCACCATCAACCAAAGCTTTCACTCTAATTCAACATTTACAATAACTCTTACTCTTGCTCACCTTCTAACATAACTTTTACTCTCACTCACCATTTACCATAACTTTCACTCTCACTCACAATCTTCCATAATTTTCACTGTCACCAGCTATCTCCAATACCTTTCACTCTCACCCAAAATCTACCATAACTTCCACTCTCACTCACCATCTATGATAACTTTCACTCGCACTAGCTATCTACCTTAGCTTTCACTCTCACTCAAAATCTACAATAACTTTCACTCTTACTCACCATTTACAATAACTTTCACTCTCACTCAACCTCTACCATAACTTTCACTCTCAATCACCATCTACCATAACTTTCACTCTCACTCACTATCTTCCATAACTTTCACTCTCATTCACCATCCACCATAACTTTGACTCTCATTCACCATCTACTATAATTTTCACTCTCACTAGCTATCTGCATTAGCTTTCACTCTCACCCAAAATCTACAATAACTTCCACTCTCACTCACCATCTACCATATCTTTCACTCTTTCTCACCTTCTACCAAAACTTTCACTCTCACTCACCTTCTTCCGTAATTTTCACTCTCACTAGCTATCTGCAATAGCTTTCACTCTCACCCAAAGTCTATCATAACTTCCACTCTCACTCACCATCAACCTTAACTTTCACTGTCACTCACCACCTTCCATAACTTTCACTCTCACTCATGATTTAATATAGTTTTCACTCTCACTCACCTTCTTCCATAACTTTCACTCTCACTCACCATCTATCATAACTTTCACTCACCATGTACCATAACTCTCACTCTTACCATTCACCATAAATTTAACTCTCACTCAATATCTATCAAAACTTTTACTTTTACTCACCATCTACCATAACTATCACTATCACTCACCATCTACCATAACTTTCACTCTCATTCACCTTTTACCATAACATTCACTCGCACTCACCATCTACCATTATTTTTACTCTCACTAGCTATCTACCGTAGCTTTCACTCTCACTCACAATCTATCATAACTTTCACTCTCATTCACCTTCTACCATAACTTTCACTCTCACTCACCATCTACCATAACTTCACTCTCACTCAGCATCTACCATAGCTTTCACTTTCACTCACCCTCTGTCATAAATTTCATTCTCACTCACCATCTTTCATAACTTTCACTCTTCCCAACTACCATAACTTGCACTCTCACTCACCATCTACTTTAACTTTCACTCTCACTCACCATCTACCATAACTTTCATTCTCACTCACCATCTTCCATAATTTTCACTCTCACAAGCTATCTACCATAGCTTTCACTCTCACTCACAGTCTACCATAACTTTCACTCGCACTAGCTATCTACCATTGTGAAGACTTACTCAGCCCTGTAACAACTTCAGTCAGTATTACCAAGGCTGGCTCCTCCTCAGGAAAATTAATGAATAGAAAAAAAATAAAAACTGACAAACATAAACACTTTATTAATTAGAATATAAAATATAAAACACGTAAACATGAAATATTGATCCGACATTAAAGAAAATGAAAAATGAAAAATATAAATGATAACTGAATTCAACGCTAATTTAAAACTTGGGTGTCTGGTGTTTTTACCTGGAGTTTACCTGGAGAGAGTTCCGGGGGTCAACGCCCCCGCGGCCCGGTCTGTGACCAGGCCGCCTGGTGGATCAGAGCCTGATCAACCAGGCTGTTGCTGCTGGCAGCACGCAAACTGTGTTGGTGACACTGTGTTGTTGAAATCGTAGCCGTTGCTGATGATGAGGGAGGGGTCGCAGGTGTTGGTTACAACCCACCGGTTCGTTCTTCACAGTATAGCCGTGAGTATTATATCCCGATGACAGGAAAGCAGGTTCTTTACCACTGCAATGATGAGGGGTTACCTCCTGCAACTTCATACAGGTGCACAGGCAAGTATCTATATCATGGGACGTCTCAGGAAGTTAGTCAGTCTCCTTCAGTTCTCCTCGTTGACTGGCAGGTGACCCTCTCTGTCATCCAAGCTGGAAAGATAGACAGGTTACCCACTGCTTAAGAAATCACTCTCCATGATAAGTACAATACCTAAAAGATGTGGTGATTATTACAACAGTCAACTTAGAGCAAGACTGAAAGGACTAAGTTTATTATTGGTCAAAAATTAAGCTTTCAACCAATAAATCCACTAGAATACAAGGCAGGCATGTACTTACAGTAGTGTTGGGAGCTGTGAGTCTAGTGATTACTGTTTGGACTGGAGCCCCACACGTCACCTTTCAGGGGGGAGGGGAAGAAGGAGGGGAAGGGATTGTGGGAGCTAGACTGACCCTACCTTAACAAGCAGCCGGCAGTCAAACTATCACTTTCGGGGTGGGGGAAAAAAGGCGGGAATAGTGGGAGCTTGACTTACCCTACCTTAACAAGTAGCCGGCAATGAAACTATTGTTACTATATACTCCCTCGCTCTCCTATCTATTGAACTTTTCCCTCACAACCATAATTTTAACTCTCATGCACCTTATTCCATAACTTTCACTCTCACCAACTACCATAACTTTCATTCTCACTCACCATTTACCATAAATTTCACTCTCACTCACCATCTACCATAACTTCCACTCTTACTCTCCATCTACCATCACTTTCACTCTCACTCACCTTCTACCATAACTCTCACTCTTACTCTCCATCTACCATCACTTTCACTCTCACTCACCATCTACCATAACTTTCACTCTCACTCACCATCTATCATAACTTTCACTCTCATTCTCCATCTATGTTAACTTTCACTCTCATTCATCATCTACGATAACTCTCACTCACCATCTACCATTAAGTTTCACTCTCACCATCTTCCATAACTTTCACTCTCACTCACCATCTACCGTAACTTTCACTCTCACCATCTACTATAACTTTCACTCTCACCATCTACTATAACTTTCACTCTCATCATCTACCATAACTGTCACTCTCACATTCTACCAGAACTTTCGCTCTCACTCACCATCTACCATAACTTTCTCTCTCAGCATGTCTCTTCTAACCGTCTCATCTCTTGTTACTCTGTTGGTCTCGGTTTTCGGTCACCATTCTTTTCTCTATTACTCACGTTCTTACTCCTAGTAATTCTTCTCTTCACTCCCTTTTCTCGTACCCTGTTTCTTCTCTTCTCTTTCTCCTCCTCTCGACATTTTAGTGTACTCTTCTGATCCACTAAGCTCTTCTCTGAACGCAAGTATTATGAGGATATATATAACACACAAGGACAAGTGATAATGACCCGCCTTCCACTGTCTCTCACACTTCAGCCTCCCTCAGTGTATATAAGGCACCACTGGTGTTGTGTGGCTCACTCTACAGCCTCCCTCAGTGTATATAAGACAGCACTGGTGGTGTGTGATTCACAACACAGCCTCTCTCAGTGTAAGACACCACACGTTGTGTGTGGTTCACAACACAACCTCTCTGAGTATAAAACACCACAGGTTGTGTGTGGTTCACAGCATCATGATGAAGTTGTTGGTAATAATATTGACCATAAAATGTATTATGGTATCTGCCAACATTCCTTCCAACGATCCAACAACCATTAACACTTCTCCTTATGACACATCTTCCCATTCTTCAACAACCAGAAGCATCAGGCGTATAAAGAGGAGATCACCGGCACAACACCAACTCACAGGTATTTACTCATCTCTGAGTGTTAAGTTTAATAATTAGACATCCTCTCCTAAGCGGATTCTTACAGTTATACTTTTCTCATGGACTTTAAATCGTCATTGATTATTGTAGTTCCCTGAGTGTATATTTCAGCATCAATAATTATGACTTATCCTTCTTAGAGAAATTAAGAAGCAACAACAAACTCACTACAATTATTATCTCTCAGTAAATTCAACTTTAATTTATAGCATCAAATGTTATGTCGGGTCTTAAGTCTTAATAATATCTCATCAATGACAATTTTTAACCAACTTACGTCAACTTCTTCATTAAAACCTATTTCTGTTTTTTAATAAACGTTTTAGTTTTGGTCAAATGTTTATATTTAATAAACAGTTTGTTGTAGAAGACACCACTATACTGAAGTGCTTTTGTAATATATTGTTAAAGATTAAATTGTTTAGTACATAAAGAAAAAATTATTATAAATGCGGTTAAATTGTCAGTGTACACACTGCCATCTTAGTGTGTACTCTGATGTTAACATCAGTGTACACACTGTCACCGTAGTGTGTACTCTGATGTTAACATCAGTGTACACACTGTCACCGTAGTGTGTACTCTGATGTTAACATCAGTGTACACACTGCCATCTTAGTATGTACTCTGATGTTAACATCAGTGTACACACTGCCATCTTAGTATGTACTCTGATGTTAACATCAGTGTACACACTGCCATCTTAGTATGTACTCTGATGTTAACATCAGTGTACACACTGCCATCTTAGTATGTACTCTGATGTTAACATCAGTGTACACACTGCCATCTTAGTATGTACTCTTATGTTAACATCAGTGTACACACTGCCATCTCAGTATGTACTCTGATGTTAACATCAGTGTACACACTGCCATCTTAGTATGTACTCTGATGTTAACATCAGTGTACACACTGCCATCTTAGTGTGTACTCTGATGTTAACATCAGTGTACACACTGCCATCTTAGTATGTACTCTGATGTTAGCATCAGTGTACACACTGCCATCTTAGTATGTACTCTGATGTTAACATCAGTGTACACACTGTCATCTTAGTATGTACTCTGATGTTAACATCAGTGTACACACTGCCATCTTAGTATGTACTCTGATGTTAACATCAGTGTACACACTGCCATCTTAGTATGTACTCTGATGTTAACATCAGTGTACACACTGCCATCTTAGTATGTACTCTGATGTTAACATCAGTGTACACACTGCCATCTTAGTATGTACTCTGATGTTAACATCAGTGTACACACTGCCATCTTAGTATGTACTCTGATGTTAGCATCAGTGTACACACTGCCATCTTAGTATGTACTCTGATGTCAACATCAGTGTACACACTGCCATCTTAGTATGTACTCTGATGTTAACATCAGTGTACACACTGCCATCTTAGTATGTACTCTGATGTCAACATCAGTGTACACGCTGCCATCTTAGTATGTACTCTGATGTTAACATCAGTGTACACACTGCCATCTTAGTATGTACTCTGATGTTAACATCAGTGTACACACTGCCATCTTAGTATGCACTCTGATGTTAACATCAGTGTACACACTGCCATCTTAGTATGTACTCTGGTGTTAACATCAGTGTTCACACTGCCATCTTAGTATGTACTCTGATGTTAACATCAGTGTTCACACTGCCATCTTAGTATGTACTCTGGTGTTAACATCAGTGTACACACTGCCATCTTAGTATGTACTCTGATGTTAACATCAGTGTACACACTGCCATCTTAGTATGTACTCTGATGTTAACATCAGTGTACACACTGCCATCTTAGTATGTACTCTGATGTTAACATCAGTGTATACACTGCCATCTTAGTGTGTACTCTGATGTCAACATCAGTGAACACACTGCCATCTTAGTATGTACTCTGATGTTAACATCAGTGTATACACTGCCATCTTAGTATGTACTCTGATGTTAACATCAGTGTACACACTGCCATCTTAGTATGTACTCTGATGTTAACATCAGTGTATACACTGCCATCTTAGTATGTACTCTGATGTTAACATCAGTGTACACACTGCCATCTTAGTATGTACTCTGATGTTAACATCAGGGTGCACACTGACAGTAATATGTACTCTTAATCGTCATGATGGTACTGACACAGTAGTATGTACTCTTAATCATCATGATGGTACTGACACAGTAGTATGTACTCTTAATCATCATCATGGTACTGACACAGTAGCATGTACTCTTACATAAACATCATGGTACACACTGACACAGTAGTATGTACTCTTGCATCAACATCATGGTACTGACACAGTAGCATGTACTCTTACATCAACTTCATGGTACACACTGACACAGTAGTATGTACTCTTACATCAACTTCATGGTACACACTGACACAGTAGCATGTACTCTTACATCAACTTCATGGTACACACTGACACAGTAGCATGTACTCTTACATCAACTTCATGGTACACACTGACACAGTAGCATGTACTCTTACATCAACATCATGGTACACACTGACACAGTAGCATGTACTCTTACATCAACATCATGGTACACACTGACACAGTAGTATGTACTCTTACATCAACATCATGGTACACACTGACACAGTAGTATGTACTCTTGCGTCAACATCATGGTACACACTGACACAGTAGCATGTACTCTTGCATCAACATCATGGTACACACTGACACAGTAGTATGTACTCTTACATCAACATCATGGTACTGACACAGTAGTATGTACTCTTGCATCAACATCATGGTACACACTGACACAGTAGTATGTACTCTTACATCAACATCATGGTACACACTGACACAGTAGTATGTACTCTTACATCAACATCATGGTACACACTGACACAGTAGTATGTACTCTTGCATCAACATCATGGTACTGACACAGTAGTATGTACTCTTGCATCAACATCATGGTACACACTGACACAGTAGCATGTACTCTTGCATCAACATCATGGTACACACTGACACAGTAGCATGTACTCTTACATCAACATCATGGTACACACTGACACAGTAGTATGTACTCTTACATCAACATCATGGTACACACTGACACAGTAGTATGTACTCTTACATCAACATCATGGTACACACTGACACAGTAGTATGTACTCTTACATCAACATCATGGTACACACTGACACAGTAGTATGTACTCTTACATCAACATCATGGTACACACTGACACAGTAGTACACAGTAGTATGTACTCTTGCATCAACATCATGGTACACACTGACACAGTAGTATGTACTCTTACATCAACATCATGGTACACACTGACACAGTAGTATGTACTCTTACATCAACATCATGGTACACACTGACACAGTAGTATGTACTCTTACATCAACATCATGGTACTGACACAGTAGTATGTACTCTTACATCAACATCATGGTACACACTGACACAGTAGTATGTACTCTTACATCAACATCATGGTACTGACACAGTAGTATGTACTCTTACATCAACATCATGGTACACACTGACACAGTAGTATGTACTCTTACATCAACATCATGGTACTGACACAGTAGTATGTACTCTTACATCAACATCATGGTACACACTGACACAGTAGTATGTACTCTTGCATCAACATCATGGTACACACTGACACAGTAGTATGTACTCTTACATCAACATCATGGTACACACTGACACAGTAGTATGTACTCTTGCATCAACATCATGGTACACACTGACACAGTAGTATGTACTCTTACATCAACATCATGGTACACACTGACACAGTAGTATGTACTCTTACATCAACATCATGGTACACACTGACACAGTAGCATGTACTCTTACATCAACATCATGGTACTGACACAGTAGTATGTACTCTTACATCAACATCATGGTACACACTGACACAGTAGTATGTACTCTTACATCAACATCATGGTACTGACACAGTAGTATGTACTCTTACATCAACATCATGGTACACACTGACACAGTAGCATGTACTCTTACATCAACATCATGGTACTGACACAGTAGTATGTACTCTTACATCAACATCATGGTACACACTGACACAGTAGTATGTACTCTTACATCAACATCATGGTACACACTGACACAGTACCATGTACTCTTACATCAACATCATGGTACACACTGACACAGTACCATGTACTCTTACATCAACATCATGGTACACACTGACACAGTAGCATGTACTTGAACTATCAACATAAATGACTCACTTTATCATTTTCTACTAACACTACAAACTTACATATTACACAATATAAAACACTTACTGTCACTACATCATTTAGGTCCCCCACTACAATTACTCTCACACTTGGTTTAAAACTTCCTAAACACTCACTTAACATTTACCTTAATATCTCTCTCCTTAAAACTCTTCATTTCTTCAGGTTTATTTAAATCTTTATTATTCTTGAGTATATACATTTATATTTCCTCTTTTATTGTCATAACTGCTCCTTCATAGTTATTGTTGTTCTTCCCATCATAGAGTTCTTCCCATCATAGAGTTCTTCCCATCATAGAGTTCTTCCCATCATAGAGTTAACAATCTCAGGTACACCATGAAACATCTCATGTATTTCTCGCCTATCAAACTCTCCTACAACATTCAACTTTATTCCACTTAGAGCTTGAACATCCAGCTTTCTTCCACTTAGAGCCTGGACATCCAGCTTTCTTTCACTTAGAGCCTGGACGTCCAGCTCTCTTCCACTTAGAGCCTGGACATCCAGCTTTCTTCCACTTAGAGCCTGGACATCCAGCTTTCTTTCACTTAGAGCCTGGACATCCAGCTTTCTTCCACTTAGAGCCTGGACATCCAGCTCTCTTCCACTTAGAGCCTGGACACCCAGCTCTCTTCCACTTAGAGCCTGGACATCCAGCTTTCTTCCACTTAGAGCCTGGACATCCAGCTCTCTTCCACTTAGAGCCTGGACATCCAGCTCTCTTCCACTTAGAGCCTGGACATCCAGCTCTCTTCCACTTAGAGCCTGGACATCCAGCTTTCTTCCACTTAGAGCCTGGACATCCAGCTCTCTTCCACTTAGAGCCTGGACATCCAGCTTTCTTCCACTTAGAGCCTGGACATCCATCTTTCTTCCACTTAGAGCCTGGACATCCAGCTTTCTTCCACTTAGATCCTGGACATCCAGCTCTCTTCCACTTAGAGCCTGGACATCCAGCTCTCTTCCACTTAGAGCCTGGACATCCCACTCTCTTCCACTTAGAGCCTGGACATCCAGCTCTCTTCCCACTTAGAGCCTGGACATCCAGCTCTCTTCCACTTAGAGCCTGGACATCCAGCTCTCTTCCACATAGAGCCTGGACATCCAGCTCTCTTCCACTTAGAGCCTGGACATCCAGCTTTCTTCCACTTAGAGCCTGGACATCCAGCTTTCTTCCACTTAGAGCCTGGACATCCAGCTCTCTTCCACATAGAGCCTGGACATCCAGCTCTCTTCCACTTAGAGCCTGGACATCCAGCTTTCTTCCACTTAGAGCCTAGACATCCAGCTTTCTTCCACTTAGAGCCTGGACATCCATCTTTCTTCCACTTAGAGCCTGGACATCCAGCTTTCTTCCACTTAGAGCCTGGACATCCAGCTCTCTTCCACTTAGAGCCTGGACATCCAGCTCTCTTCCACTTAGAGCCTGGACATCCAGCTCTCTTCCACATAGAGCCTGGACATCCAGCTCTCTTTCACTTAGAGCCTGGACATCCAGCTCTCTTCCACATAGAGCCTGGACATCCAGCTTTCTTCCACTTAGAGCCTGGACATCCAGCTCTCTTCCACTTAGAGCCTGGACATCCAGCTCTCTTCCACTTAGAGCCTGGACATCCAACTTTCTTCCACTTAGAGCCTGGACATCCAGCTTTCTTCCACTTAGAGCCTGGACATCCAGCTCTCTTCCACTTAAAGCCTGGACATCCAGCTCTCTTCCACTTAGAGCCTGGACATCCAGCTCTCTTCCACTTAGAGCCTGAACATCCAGCTTTCTTCCACTTAGAGCCTTGACATCCAGCTCTCTTCCACTTAGAGCCTGGACATCCAGCTCTCTTCCACTTAGAGCCTGGACATCCAGCTCTCTTCCACTTAGAGCCTGGACATCCAGCTTTCTTCCACTTAGAGCCTGGACATCCAGCTCTCTTCCTCTTAGAGCCTGGACATCCAGCTTTCTTCCACTTAGAGCCTGGACATCCAGCTTTCTTCCTCTTAGAGCCTGAACATCCAGCTTTCTTCCTCTTAGAGCCTGGACATCCAGCTCTCTTCCTCTTAGAGCCTGGACATCCAGCTTTCTTCCACTTAGAGCCTGGACATCCAGCTCTCTTCCTCTTAGAGCCTGGACATCCAGCTTTCTTCCACTTAGAGCCTGGACATCCAGCTTTCTTCCACTTAGAGCCTGGACATCCAGCTTTCTTCCACTTAGAGCCTGGACATCCAGCTTTCTTCCACTTAGAGCCTGGATATCCAGCTTTCTTCCACTTAGAGCCTTGACATCCAGCTTTCTTCCACTTAGAGCCTGGACATCCAGCTTTCTTCCACTTAGAGCCTGGACATCCAGTTTTTTCCATCCATAATATTCATCATCATCTCATCTCTTTATTATCTGCTCTACGTCCACATATATTTTATTATCTGCTCTACAACCACATATATTTTATTATCTGCTCTACATCCACATATATTTTATTATCTGCTCTACATCCACATATATTTTATTATCTGCTCTACATCCACATATATTTTATTATCTGCTCTACATCCACATATATTTTATTATCTGCTCTACATCCACATATATTTTATTATCTGCTCTACATCCACATATATTTTATTGTCTGCTCTACAACCACATATATTTTATTATCTGCTCTACGTCCACATATATTCAAACATCTTTATTTAATATACTTTTCTTCTTTTTTTCATTGATTACAAGTTCCAGTAACTGAGGTAATTAACTATATTTAATTGTTCAGTGAAAGTGTATGTTTGTATGTGTTTGTGGGTGTTTGTATGTGTTTGTGGGTGTTTGTATGTGTTTGTGGGTGTTTGTGGGTGTGTTTGTATGTGTTTGTGGGTGTTTGTATGTGTTTGTGGGTGTTTGTATGTGTGTGTGTGTTTGTATGTGTTTGTGGGTGTTTGTATGTGTTTGTGGGTGTTTGTATGTGTTTGTGGGTGTTTGTATGTGTTTGTGGGTGTTTGTATGTGTTTGTGGGTGTTTGTATGTGTGTGTAGGTGTTTGTATGTGTTTGTGGGTGTTTGTATGTGTTTGTGGGTGTTTGTATGTGTTTGTGGGTGTTTGTATGTGTTTGTGGGTGTTTGTATGTGTTTGTGGGTGTTTGTATGTGTTTGTGGGTGTTTGTATGTGTTTGTGGGTGTTTGTATGTGTGTGTAGGTGTTTGTATGTGTTTGTGGGTGTTTGTATGTGTTTGTGGGTGTTTGTATGTGTTTGTGGGTGTTTGTATGTGTTTGTGGGTGTTTGTGTGTGTTTGTGGGTGTTTGTGTGTGTTTGTGGGTGTTTGTATGTGTTTGTGGGTGTTTGTATGTGTTTGTGGGTGTTTGTATGTGTTTGTGGGTGTTTGTATGTGTTTGTGGGTGTTTGTATGTGTTTGTGGGTGTTTGTATGTGTTTGTGGGTGTGTTTGTATGTGTTTGTGGGTGTTTGTATGTGTTTGTGGGTGTGTTTGTATGTGTTTGTGGGTGTTTGTATGTGTTTGTGGGTGTGTTTGTATGTGTTTGTGGGTGTGTTTGCAAGTATGTGTTTGACTGTATGTGTATGTGTGTGTAAGCTTGCAGGTGTATTGTGAATGTACTCACCTAGTTGTACTCATCTAGTTGTAGTTGCACAGGCTGAGTCACAGCTCCTGGCCCTGCCTCTTCACTTGTTGCCACTAGGTCCACTCTCTCCCTGCTCCAAGAGCTTTCCCATACCTCTTCTTAAAGCTGCCTACCTGGAAAACATTCCGGGTATCAATGCCCCCGCGGCCCGGTCCATGACCAGGCCTTCTGGTGAATCAGGGTCTTATCAACGAGGCTGTTTCTCCTGGCCGCACGAAGTCCAACGTGCCCGGCTTATCCGGTACTGATTTTAGGTATCTGTCCAGCTCCCGCTTGAAGACAACCAGGGGCCTGTTGGTAATTCCCCTTATGGCTGGTGGGAAGCTGTTTAACAGTCTTGGGCCCTGGACACTTACTGTGTTTTCTCTTAGTGTACCAATGGCGCCCCTACTTTTCACTAGGGGTATGTTGCACCGCCTGCCAAGTCTTTTGTTTTCGTAGGGAGTGATTTCTGTGTGCAGATTAGGGACCAGTCCCTCCAGGATCTTCCAGGAGTAGATTATGATGTCTCTCTCCTGCACTCCAGTGAGTACAAGTCAAGTGCTTCCAAGCTATATATGGATCCTGCCTCCACTACATCACTTCCCAGATTATTCCACTTCCTGACAACTCTGTGACTGAAGAAATACTTCCTAACATCCCTCTGACTAGTCTAACTCTTCAACTTCCAATCGTGTGTGTGTGTATATGTGTGTGTGTGTGTGTGTGTGTGTGTGTGTGTGTGTGTGTGTGTGTGTGTGTGTGTGTGTGCACTCGCGCATGTGCATGCATGTATGTGTGTACTCACAGTTGTGGTTCCTTACTAGGTGCTTCACCGCTTTTCTCTTGATAATTTTCTCCATGTTTTTGCATACTGTACATGTCAATGACATTGGTCTGTAGTTTAATGCCTAAGGAACATATCAATATGCTGATATGTCCCTTAATCGCGCTTTCTCTTGCAGGATCCTCTTTTGTGCCGATTCTGCCTTTAAAAATCACTTTGACTGGCTGGTTTCTTCCTCTTGCAAACCCCCATATTCTCAAAAAAATTGTCATCTTGATTATGATGTTCTCTCCTATTGCTTTCATGATACTTTCAATTACTTTTTTGTCCCCCTGTCTTCTTGCTTTGTAAGTTTCCCCTTCAACTTCCTAGAGCCCATAAACAAAGACTGACCTCTCTCATTCATTGTCCCACTGCATCTCCCTGTGTATCCTGATTCGATTTAGTTGCCTCCATTGCAGCTTTCCTTTCTTCAGTCTCTTATCTATCTGTTGTCCCTGTGCCTAGTGGTCTATCATTTTCCATTCTCAGCTTTTCCTGGGCACTGCAGTGGTTTGATATGGCCTCTGCATAGAGTTTAACTACTTCGTTCCCATCAGTCCCCTCGTTTGTGACTGATGTATCAGTTCTTGATGTCATGCACGTTCTGCTCTTTGGTTCTTGACACTGTTTCAAATTTTTCAGGTCCTCTTCAAAGCTCTGTAACTTAACCTCTGCTGCTGAGGCTTGTGGCTCCCATTTCCTGCTTTCTGCAACTATCCTCTCCTCCATTATCTTCCTAAGCTCTTCTAGCTCTTCTCCCTTTTCTTGAGGTCTGGTACCCAGTCTTCCTTCCCAGACTCATCCTCCAGTCCCCGGGTTTTCCATCCTGTTCCCTGGCAACCCATTTTCGTAGTTGCCACAGAATGAAAAACTTATGTATATCTGTGTGGTCGTTTGTGATGTGTGTGTGTGTGTGCGTGTGTGTGTGTGTGTGTGTGTGTGTGTGTGTGTGTGTGTGTGTGTGTGTGTGTGTGTGTGTGTGTGTGTGTGTGTTTGTGTGTGTGTGTGTGTAAGTACCTAATTGTACTCACCTAATTGTGGTTGAAGGGGTCGAGTCACAGCACCTGTTCCCACCTCTTCACTGGTCACCACAAGGTCACTCTTCCTGCTTCATAAGCTTTATCATCTTAAAAGCTATATATGGATCCTGCCTCCACTACATCACTTCCCAAATTATTCCACTTCCTGACAACTCTGTGACTGAAGAAATACTTCCTAACATCCCTGTGATTCACCTGAGTCTCCAGCTTCCAACTGTGTCCCCATGTCGCTGTGTCCCATCTCTGGAACATCTCGTCTCTGTTCACCTTGTAGATTCCTCTCAGTATTTTATATGTTGTTATCATATCTCCCCTATCTCTCCTGTCCTCCAGTGTCATTAAGTAGATTCCCTTAACCTCTCCTTGTAGGGCATACCCCTTAGCTCCGGGACTCCTCTTGTTGTTAACCTTTGCACTTTCTCTAGTTTCTTTATGTGCTTGGCTAGGGGTGGGTTCCAAACTGGTGCTGCATACTCCAACATGGGCCTAACGTATACAGTGTACAGGGTCCTGAACGATTCCTTATCAAGATTTCGAAATGCTGTTCTTAGGTTTGCTAGGTGCCCATATGCTGCAGCAGTTATGTGGTTGATGTGCGCTTCAGGAGATGTCCCTGGTGTTATACTCACCCCAAGGTTTTTCTCTTTGAGTGATGTATGTAGTCTCTGGCTCCCTTAGACTGTACTCCGTCTACGGTCTTCGTTGCCCTTCTCCAATCATGACTTTGCACTTGGTGGAATTGAACTTCAGGAGCCAGTTGCAGGACCAGGTCTGCAGCCTGTCCAGATCCCTTTGGAGTTCTGCCTGGTCCTCGTCCGATTGAATTCTTCTCATCAACTACACATCATCTGCAAACAGGGACACTTCAGAGTCTGCTCCTTCTGTCATGTCGTTCACAAATACCAAAAACAGCACTGGTCCCAGGACTGACCCCTGTGGAACTCCACTCGTCACAGGCGCCCGCTCTGACACCTCACCACGTACCATAACTCGCTTGTGTATTCCTGACAGGCATTCCCTGATCAATTGCAGTGCCTTCCCTGTTATCTCTGCCTGGTCCTTCAGCTTTTACACTAATCTCTTGTGTGTAACTGTGTCAAACGCCTTTTTACAGTCCAGGAAAATGCAGTCTACCCACCCCTCTCCCTCTTGTCTTACTGCTGTCACCCTGTCATAAAACTACCGTAAGTTTGTGACACAGGATTTCCCATTCCTGAAACTGTGTTGGCTGTCGTTGATAAGCTCATTCATTTCTAGGTGTTCCACCACTCTTCTCAGGATAATCTCCTTGACTTTGCATACAGTACATCGCAGTGACACTGGTCTGTAGTTTAATGCTTCATGTCTGTCTCCTTGTTTAAAAAATTGGGACTACATTTGCTGTCTTCCATACCTCAGGTAGTCGCCCTGTTTCGACAGATGTGTTGAATATTGTTGTTAGGGATACACAAAGCACATCTGCACCCTTTCTCAGGACTCATGGAGAGATGTTGTCCGGCCCCATCGCCTTTGAAGTGTCTAGCTTACCCAGCAGCCTCTTCATTTTTTTCTCGGTTGTATGCATTGTGTCCAACACTTGGTGGTGTACCCCACCTCTCCGTCTTTCTGGAGTCCCTTCTGTCTCCTCATGTTGAGTTCCTCACATACTTCTCGGTCGTTTCTTGTGATCTCCCCTCCTTCCTTCTTTAGCCTGATTACCTGGTCCTTGACTGTTGTTTTCCTCCTGATGTGGTTGTACAACAGCTTCAGGTCTGATATGGCTTTCGCTGCTATGTCATTTTCATATTGTCGTTGGGCCTCCCTTCTTACCTGTGCATATTTATTTCTGGCTCTACGACTTCTCTCCTTATTCTCCTGGGTCCTTTTCCTTCTATACTTCTTCCACTCTCTAGCACTCTTGGTTTTGGCCTCTTTTTACCTTTGGGTAAACCAATGGCTCATCTTGGCTTTCTCGTTGTTTTTGTTACCCTTGGGTGCAAGCCTCTCCTCAGCTTCCTTGCATATTGATGTCACATATCCCATCATCTCGTTTACTGACTTACCTGCCAGTTCTCTGTCCCACTGAACCCGGTGTCTGTGTAGTCCCCTCTCTTGTAGTTTGGTTTCACTCGTCCTGTGTATGTGGGTCTGTGTGTGTGTGTGCACTCTCCTATTTGTGGTTGCAGGGGTCGAGTCATAGCTCCTGGCCCCTAGATCTGTCTGAGTGTGTGGGTCTGTGTGTTGATCTGTGTGTATGTGTGTGGGTCTGTGTGTGTGCATGTGCGGGTGTGTGTATGGGTCTGGTCTGTATGTGTGGGTTTATGTGATTGTGTGAGAAATAGTTGGTGTAAGTGTACTCACCTAGTGTGTGAGTGTATGTGAGTGTGTGTGCTGGGTACTTGTGTTACACCTGGTACAGTGCGCCTGACCTGACACTACCACAACAATCACCTTATTAGCTTGTACCTTCTATGTCATCCTTCATCCTAGAGGCTCTAACTATTAGACACCTGTCTGTCACCGTAGTTTCTGTTTTAAATTACCAATTACTATTCTTTATTAGCCTATTCCTTTTCATATTAAAAGTGTGATCGTTCACAAAACAGCTGTAGGTTACCTGGAAGTCACACCTGACTCTCTATAACCACACATAAGTGAATACTTGCATGTAGTGTCTAACTTGTTGTGATGTTCTGGTGTAGTACCTCCAACTCTGTTTCTTCACTATATATTTTATTCCTATTTACTGTGCTTCTTTCACTGGTCACACATTGATTTCGCTTTATTATTTATCTTGGTTGACATAGGTGTCAACACCGCATCCTGGTTCAGATTCACAGAGAGGACACAAACAGGTCTTCACAGAGCTAAGTACACGTCACCACTTCCTCAAGCTCTCTGTCAGTTTTGAAACAGTCTCCAGTCTGTAATACCAAAGAAATGAAGCAGACGTCCGATGAACTGCGACTGATCGTACCGTGGAACATCTAAATTAATTTTAGGTGTATCATCCATCACTAGTCTCGCCATGCAGCCTCCACCACTACACTGATCTTATTTCCCGGCTCCCCGGGGAGGAGAGCTAAACCCGCAGGGGCCTGGCACTCCTCTTGGGGGAGGTGGAAGAGAAGACGAACAGGTTCTGTGAGAGGTGAGATGAACTGTGGAACAGACCTACTGACCCATGCGGAGCAGGTCAATGTCCCCCCCGATAAGGAAGGAGCACGGCACCAGACCCAGTAGCTAAAGCTAGTCAGGTCCAACTCACACCCACCCACACCCACTTATATATTTATCTAACCTATTTTTAAAACTGCACAATGCTTTAGCCTCAATAACTGTACTCGAGAGTTTGTTCCACTCATCCACAACTTTATTACCAAACCAGTGCTTTCCTATATCATTCCTGAACCTGAATTTTTCCAACTTGAAACCATTGCTGCGAGTCCTGTCTTCGCTGGAGATTTTCAGCACGCTATTTACATTTCCTTTATTTATTCCTGTTTTCCATTTATACACCTCGATCATATCTTCCCTAATTCTACGCCTCTCGAGAGAGTGCAGATTCAGAGCCTCAGTCTATCCTCATAGGGAAGATTTCTGATACATGGGATCATCTTTGTCAACCTCCTCTGTACGTTTTCCAGAGCAATTATATCCATTCTGTAATACTGTGACCAGAACTGAGCAGCATAGTCTAAATGAGGCCTAACCAAGGATATATAGAGTTGAAGAACAACCTGAGGATTTCTATTATTTATACTTCTGGATATTAAGCCAAGAATTCTGTTAGCTTTATTGCGAACACTAATGCACTGTTGTCTTGGTTTTAGATTACTGCTAACCAGAACTCCTAAATCCTTTTTGCAATCAGTAGTAATAAGATCTACATTATTTAGTTTATACCTGGCATGGTTATTTACCTGTCCAACATTTAGAACTTTGCATTTGTCAATATTAAACTGCATCTGCCACTTCTCCGACCATTGCATCAGTCTATTCAAATCATCCTGGAGTGCTCTAGTGTCCTCATTAGAATGAATTGGACGGCCTATTTTGGTGTCATCAGCAAATTTGCTTATGTCGCTATTTATTCCCTCATCTATGTCGTTTATGTAAATTGTGAACAACAACGGGCCCAACACTGACCCCTGAGGAACACCGCTTGTGATGTGCCCCCATTCTGATTTCTCCTCAGTTATGCAAACTCTCTGCTGCCTATTTGTCAGCCATGCCTCTAACCAGGAAAATTTTTTTCCTCCTATTCCGTGTGCCCTAAGTTTCCTCAACAGCCTCTGATGTGGAACTCTATCGAAAGCCTTACTGAAGTCCATATACACAATATCATATTCATTACCATGATCTACCTCTTCAAACACCTTAGTGAAAAAAGTTAGTAAATTCGTAAGACAGGAACGCCCCTTTGTAAAACCGTGTTGAGATTCTTAAATCAATCTGTGCCTATCAAGATGGCTACAAAATGCTTCAGCAATTATTGATTCCATAAATTTTCCTACTATGGAGGTAAGGCTTATTGGTCTATAGTTCGAAGCCAAGGACCTGTCACCTGCCTTGTAAATAGGTATTACATTTGCCATTTTCCACTTATCAGGCACTATGCCAGTTTGTAGTGATATGTTAAAAAGATTAGCCAAAGGTATGCTAAGTTCCTCTTTACATTCCTTTAACACTCTTGCAAACAGTTCATCAGGACCTGGGGATTTGTTAGGTTTTAGTTTCTCTATTTGTCTGAGGACCATGTCACTAGTTACCGCAATCGTGCATAGTTTATTATCATCCTGTTCTACATAATCTATTATTTCAGGAATATTGTTAGTATTTTCCTGGGTGACAACTGAGAGGAAGTAGGTATTGAGAATTTCACACATATCCTTATCACTGTCAGTGATCTGGCCAGAGTTACTCTTAAGTGGGCCAATCTTGTCCCTAATCTTACTTCTGTATACCTGAAAAAACCCTTTTGGGTTAGCCATGGAATCTCTTGCGACATTAGCCTCATAATCTCGGATATTATTCTAACTCCACAAGAGTTTGAAGATGCAATAAATGACATGCCCATGCACTCTGCCCCAGGCCCAGACTCGCGGAATTCTGTGTTCATCAAGAACTGCAAGAAGCCGCTATCGCATGCCTTCAGCATTTTATGGAGAGGGAGCATGGACACAGGGGTCATCCCACACACACTAAAAACAACAGACATAGCCGCACTCCACAAAGGTGGCAGTAAAGCAATTGCAAAGAACTACAGACCGATAGCACTAACAAAGAACTTTCACGGCACACATAAGTATGATAAGGCACCTAAATTACTGGGAATGGTTGAAGGTCCTTGATCTGTATTCCCTGGAACACAGGCGAGAGAGATACATGATAATTTACACTTGGAAGGTCCTGGAGGGATTGGTACCAAACCTCCACACAAAAATCTCTCAATATGAAAGCAAAAGACTCGGCAGGAGATGCAACATTTCCCCGATGAAAAGCAGGGGCGCCACGAGTACACTGAGAGACAACACATTAAGTGTCCAGGGTCCAAGACTGTTCAGTTGCCTCCCAGCATACATAAGGGGGATTACCAACAGATCCCTGGCTGTCTTCAAGAAGGCACTGGACAGGCACCTAAAGTCAGTACCTGACCAGCGGAGCTGTGGTTAGTATGTCAGCTTGCGTGCGGCCAGAAGTAACAGCCTAGTTGATAAGACGCTGATCCACCATGAGACCTGATCACAGACCGAGCCGCAGGGGCGTTGACCCATGAAACCCTCTCCAGGTAAACTCCAGGTAATATATGTTTTAAGTTTTGTGAGATATTAGCACCTTCCCAGTTGTTTGTGTGGTTAGCAGTTTTAATGTGTTGCAACACTGTTCAAGAGTCTCTTCTTACACAACTAAGATATTCTGTTCTATTATCTCTTTCATAATTTTTTTTGTTGTTATTTTTTGAAAAATATTTTATTTAGGTGGTAAATAAAAGATACAATTTTTCTGCTTAATTTTTAACAAATTGTCATTTCTCGGCAGATGACCAGTTCAAGGAGACAGTTCTCGCAAGACTAAATGAAATTACTGAAAGTATTGAGAGAAACAGAAACATACTGCAAGAGAGAGAAGCATCAGTAGCTGATGAACGTCGTGCCAGATGTGAGACACAACACAATAACACAAAGCATCAGTTACATAAATGTCAGAAGAACCTGAGGGAAAATATCATCACCAGGTTAGTTAAGTGTCTTAGAATATATTAGCATAAAGTTAACTAATTATCTGCGAATTTTACCAGATTCACTATGTTTGTAATTAAAAAAAATATTGAACAAAGGAAGTTACATTAATAAAATGTAACTGAAGAAGTGTTAGGAATGTAATTAGCGAGGAAGAGAAGACGGCAATTATAACTACACCTGAAAAATGTTTGACAGTGTTGCCACTCTGTGGCTATATGTTTCACAGTGTTGCCAGTCTGTGGCTATATGTTTGATACTGTTGTCAGTCTGTGGGAAGATGTTTGACAGTGTTGCCAGTGAAGTAAGACGTTTGATAGTGTTGCCAGTCTGTGGGAAGATGTTTGACAGTGTTGCCATCTGTGGTAAGATGTTTGACAGTGTTACCAGTTTGTCGGAAGACGTTTGACAGTTTTGCCAGTCTGAGGGAAGATCTTTGACAGTGTTGTCAGTCTGTTTACCTGGAGCTTACCTGGAGAGAGTTCCGGGGGTCAACGCCCCCGTGGCCCGGTCTGTGACCAGACCTCATGGTGGATCAGGGCCTGATCAAACAGGCTGTTACTGATGGCTGCACGCAATCCAACGTACGAGCCACAGCCCGGCTGGTCAGGCACCGACTTTAGGTGCTTGTCCAGTGCCTGCTTGAAGAGTGCCAGGGGTCTGTTGGTAATCCCCCTTATGTATGCTGGGAGGCAGTTGAACAGTCTCGGGCCCCTGGCACTTATTGTACTGTTTCTTAACGTGCTAGTGACACCCCTGCTTTTCATTGGGGGGATGTTGCATCGTCTGCCGAGTCTTTTGCTTTCGTCAGGAGTGATTTTCGTGTGCAAGTTTGGTACTAGTCCCTCTAGGATTTTCCAGGTGTATATAATCATGTATCTCTCCCTCCTGCGTTCCAGGGAATACAGGTTCAGGAACCTCAAGCGCTCCCATTAATTTAGGTGTTTTATCTCCGTTATGCGGACCGTGAAGGTTCTCTGTACATTTTCTAGGTCAGCAATTTCACCTGCCTTGAAAGGTGCTGTTAGTGTGCAGCAATATTCCAGCCTAGATAGAACAAGTGACCTGAAGAGTGTCATCATGGGCTTGGCATCCCTAGTTTTGAAGGTTCTCATTATCCATCCTGTCATTTTTCTTGCTCATGCGATTGATACAATGTTATGGTCCTTGAAGGTGAGATCCTCCGACATGATCACTCCCAGGTCTTTGACGTTAGTTTTTCGCTCTATTGTGTTGTTGGAATTTGTTTTATACTCTGATGAAGATTTAATTTCCTCATGTTTACCATATCGAAGTAATTGAAATTTCTCATCGTAGAACTTCATATTGTTTTCTGCAGCCCATTGAAAGATTTGTTTGAATTTGCAGTCTGCCCCATTTATAAATAAATAAATAAATAAATAAATAAATAAATAAATATATATATATATATATATATATATATATATATATATATATATATATATATATATATATATATATTTATATATATATATATATATATATATATATATATATATATATATATATATATATATATATATATATATATATAAATATATATATATATATATATATATATATATATATATATATATATATATATATATAAATATATATATATATATATATATATATAAATATATATATATATATATATATATATATATATATATATATATATATATATATATATATATAAAATATATATATATATATATATATATATATATATATATATATATATATATATATATAAATATATATATTAATGTGTTAACACTCATGCTGCACCTTGTGTTAATGTGTTAACACTCAGAAATATGTGTTAATATTATACGTGATTCCGACTGTACTGTCATGTTAATAACTTTATTAAGTTTAATGCCTCTGTCATGTTAATAACTTTATTAAGTTTAATGCCTCTGTTCCACTTAAGTCACTAAAGTCGCATCTCTCCCGTTTATTTGTTTCAAGAATAATTACATTCATTTTGCTAGAGATTAATTGAACTTTTATTATTATTTACTGAGAAATGCACAGTTTTCTGTATATGTATATCTTGTATGTCACAGTGTTTATAACAATATTATACAATGAGAGATACTCACCTAATTGTAAAGAGAATACTACGTATGTTCTTGTGTTTTTAATAAAAAATTACACTGATAATAATTATATTTAATCAAGACTAATGTGACATTAATCACTGTACTGAATGTTTTTCATTATGGAACATTATCGGTTAATTTAACTTGGTGTGTATACAGCCCTCCTGCACGAGACTGCTCGGACATTCATAATAGAGGTGTGACTGAGAGTGGTGTCTACAGGATCTCCCCTCAGAGGTAAGTTGTTTCTCCAGCCTCAGTTAGTATTTCGACAGTTAATCTACTAACAATGATGTGTATAATTCTCTCAGATGTACAACTCTGTCAGACTTTACTCTTTCTCGTCTTCATAAGAAAATAAAACACAAATCACTACTTTGTGCCTTCATATGTAAAATAAGTATTAATCAGCAATATAAAAACACTGAAAAACAACTGTATACATTTAGACTGATCTCCTTAACTAGTTGTCTTTGTAAAACTTTTGGAAGAAAGATACTTAACAGACTGTACTACAGAATCAGACACTAACTTTCCCCTCATCTCTGTGGGATCATGAAAGGTAAAAGTGTGCAGAAATGTATTTCCACCTTTCTCACTGCACACACCTCTGTTAGTTTTATCACATTTCTAAAATCTGCATTTGATATCGCAAACAGAACCGTTATACTACATGAACTAGCCAAAATGAATATTGGTGGTAGCTTACTCGGCTGGATAATAGGATATCTGTCAAATAAACTATCCTCTGTCCTCTACCAAGGCTTTAGAAGTGAGTCCAAAGAAATGTCCCTAGGTCCCATGCTATTTAATATTCTGATTAATGCCCTCCTTAATGGTTTACCTGCCTCACCTAAACATATACCTATAAGCTATGCTGATGACATTATGATACATACAACAATGCATAAGAAGATGAATACCATTCTTAATGAAGTTCAAGCAATTTGAAATCGACTAGGCCTCATAATATCTTCCTCTAAAACAAAGATATTAACAAGCAAACGACATCCCCCACCCATCTATTTGCAGGTTAAATCATTAGCTAAGTTAAAACCTACAGATATCTTGGTGTAGATGTACCTTTTAACAAATTCACTATACCACAACTAAATAAGAAATGCAAAGCTAGGCTAAATGCTCTCAAAGCTGTTACTGGCTACAATCCCAACTATGGTGCTAATGTGAGAATCGTGAGAATGATGTACATAGCCTATGTTAGGTCCTTAATTGATTATGCTGCTCCCATGTTGATATTAGCTAGGGAAAGTTCTCTCCGACCCTTGGAGTTAATGCAAAATGAAGCTCTCAGGATTATTCTTGGCTGTCCTAAATCTACAAAGGTTCTTAAAATGAGGAAGAAGCTTGGTATTTCTAGTATGAGTGACACCATTATTGAGATTAACACTGTATTCGGTATTAGAATGTTGAGAAATGAACCAGACTCTGTCACTATGAATCTTGTAGATGAATGGTTCAGAGAACCGACACATTGATAAATTAGACACATGTGCAACTCTTGGATATCTTTATTGAGGAAACGTTTCGCCACACAGTGGCTTCATCAGTGAATACAAAGGAGGAGAATGGGGTAAACAGTCCCTCGACCTTGAGTCGATGTGGACAGTCCATCAATCAAAATTGATGGACTGACCACATCATTTACAGATTACAATAATAATAATAATAATATAATAATAATAACAATAATAATAATAATAATAATAATAATAATAATAATAATAATAATAATAACAATAATAATTTAAATAAAACAATGATGGTACATAACATTCCCTAGTTTATCTTATAAATAAACTGGAGTTATTTCCTCCCTCAGAGTTACAGAACCACGTACATAGTAAGTAGGGCAGGATATACGCAAGCAATATGTAATAAGGTCAGTTGTGGAGTTTTCACAAGGAATATTTATTTATTTATTTATTTATTTATTTATTTACAATTTGAGCATACATACAGAGGTACAAAAAAATACAGATAAGAGCAGCATGCCAAAGCCACTTATACTATGCATAGCATTACGGGCTGGCTTAAAATTAACTTAAGATTAACTAAGCAATGATGAAATCAGTGATAAAACATTAATGTAAACAGATAACTATAAAGCACAAATGAGTATTACAAAGACAGGTCATATGGTTGCATGCATTGTTGTACATTCAGTCGTATGGAGTATTCTGTTAGGTAGTGTATTTAAAAAATAATAAAGTTTTAGGTTTTAGGTTTAACATTTATGTGATATAATTGTGAGAAACATTTAAGATATACAATTTATAAGGTTCAGTTATTCAGTATTTATTTGGTTTTGGGTGAGTAAGTGATCTTTGAGAAGAGACTTGAATTTATAAACAGGTAGTGTTTCTTTTATATTTACAGGTAATGAATTCCAGATTTTAGGGCCTTTTATGTGCATTGAGTTTTTGCATAGTGTGAGATGGACACGAGGAACATCAAAGAGTGATCTGTGCCTTGTGTTATGGTCATGTGTTCTGTTGAGGTTGGCAAGATGTTTGAGGGGAGGGTTAATATCAGAGTTAAGTGTTCTATGTATGTAATAGGTGCAGTAATAAGTATGGATGTTTTGTATGGTGAGTAGGTTTAGTGTATTGAATATTGGTGGAGTGTGCTGCCTGTAGTGAGAATTTGTTATCATTCTAACTGCAGCCTTTTGTTGGGTAATTAGTGGTCTGAGATGGTTAATTGTTGTTGAGCCCCATGCACAAATTCCATAGGTGAGATAGGGGTAAATAAGAGGGCCAGGAGGGCTGACTGTGGAACATAGTACCGTATCTTCGATAGTATGCCTACAGTCTTGGAAATTTTCTTAGAAATTTGTTGTATATGTGTATGAAATTTGAGTCTATTATCAAGGTGGATTCCTAAGAATTTTCGCTCTGTTAGCTTTGTGATAGGTGATCCGTTTATCATTATGTTAAGAGGGACATCTGTAGCTCTGTTACCAAACTGAATGAAGTAGGTTTTGTCAATGTTTAGTGTAAGTTTGTTAGTCCTCATCCAGGTAGATATTTTCTGTAATTCGGTATTTACAGTATTGGCTAGCGTGACTGGGCTCGGGTGAGAGAAGACGTATGTAGTGTCATCTGCAAATAGTGTGGGTTTGAGTAATTGCGAAGCATTTGGAAGGTCATTTATGTATAGGAGAAAGAGAAGAGGGCCAAGGACACTTCCCTGTGGGACACCAACTGTAATTGGTTGCACAGAAGAGTTTGCCCTATTTGCGTACACATATTGGCTTCTGTTGCTGAGGTATGACTTGAGGTAGTTGAGGGAGTGCCCTCTTATACCATAGTGTGACAATTTTACGTGGAGCAAGTCATGGTCAACTGTATCAAAAGCTTTACGTAAGTCAATGAAGATCCCCAGTGGGACTTCTTTTTTCTCTATTGCAGTGTATATATGTTCTAGCATGTGTATAATAGCATCATTAGTATTTTTATTAGGCCTGAATCCAAATTGGCAGGGGTTGAGTATGTTTTGGGAGATAAGGTAGGAGTAGATTCGTTTATGAATTAATTTTTCGAAGATTTTTGAGAGAGGGTGTAAGTTGGATATTGGCCTATAGTTATTCAACTCTGTTTGGTCTCCTCCTTTGTGGATCGGGGTGACCCTTGCTATTTTGAGTACTGTAGGGAAGGTGGAGGATTCTATGGATTTGTTAAAGAGTGTTGCAATGATTGGTGATAGCACTTGTGACAGTTTTTTGTATATAAAGGGTGGTAAGGTATTTAAATCTCCTGCCTTGTTTTTTAGTGCGTTGATAATAAGGGAGACTTCGTATGGGTTAGTCGGAGCTAGGAACAGTGTGTTCGGGTAGTTGCCGGTGAGGTAGTCATTTGGTGGGGTATCTGAGCTTGGGATTTTATTGGCAAGGTTTTGTCCTATAGTGGAGAAGAAATCATTGAGTCTGTTTGCTGTTTCTGTTGGTGGGAGTTGGGGTTCATCTGATTTTGGTAATTTTATTTCGCTATTTCGTGATATCTTTTTTGTTCCTAGAATTTCTGATAGGGTTTTCCAGGTCTTTTTTATATCACCTCGTAAGTTGGATAATCTGTTCTCATAATACAATTTTTTTGCCCTTCTTATCAGGCTGGTTAGGATTGACGAGTAACGTTTTGTTTGGTCTCTGGTTATGTGACCCATTCTGTACTGTTTTTCATATTGGTGTTTTGTATTTATGGATTTGAGAATGCTTGATGTTAGCCAGGGACTGTTCAGTCTCTTAGCTGTCATCTGTTTAGTTTTTTTTAGGGCAGTGCTTGTTATAGAGGTATTGGGTCTTTTTTAGAAAATTATTAATACATTCGTCAATATCTGTATAGATTTCTAGCTCAGTGTGCCAATCAATGTTTGCTACTGCTGTTGTGAAGTTATTAATGGCTGCCTCATTGTGAAGTCTGAAGGTGACTTTAGTAGTGTCTTGGGGTAGTTTACCAAGAGTTGTTATGAGGAAAGTAGGGTAGTGGTCTGTGGTATTATCTGTAATTATGCCTGATTTTAAAGGGGATATGGTGTTGGTCCAGATGTGGTCAAGTAGGGAAACACTAGTCTCTGTAACTCTTGTAGGTTTTGTTACTGTTGGTAGTAACATACAGTTACTCATTGTGTTTGTGAATTCAGTAATGTGTGGGTCCTGGTCTTGCAGGAGATTTATATTGAAGTCACCTGAGAGTAGTAAGTGATCTTTGTTCATGCGTGCATCAGTTATCATACTTCCTAGGTTTTGACTAAATTGGCTAATGTTTGACTGTGGAACTCTGTAGATGTTTATCAATGTGAGAGGTTTTTGTAGGTATTTGGATTTGAATTTAGCTATTATATATTCCCCATGTTCATCCCTTGTGTAAGTATTAGTGATACATTCTAGTTGGTCTGAGTAGTATATGGCTGTGCCACCCCCTTGTTGGTCTGGCCTACAGTTGTGTATGGCTGTGTAACCAGGAATGGCATAGACATCTGTACTATCAGGCTTTAGCCAGGTTTCAGTTAGTGTAATGATGGACATATTGGCATGTTAGGAATTTAGTAATGCTATGAGGTCATCGTAATGCTTGCTTAAAGATCTGATATTGTAGTTAAAGATAGTTATGTTGTTGTTGACACTGAGAAGTGCCTTTGATTGTTCTGCAGTGTAGTAATTACAGTAACTGTTTGGTTCATTTAAGTCATTAAATAAGAGGTTGGTATCAGGATCAATGCTTGTAATCATAAGATTTGTAGTGAATCTATAGTTAGAATTAAGTAAAAAACAAAGTAAATAGTCTTAAGCTAAAAAATAGCACCTGAATTATTTAACAAATGTAAAATAATGAGCTAAGGTAGTTTTTTTTTAAAGCTAAAATAAAGGAGACAATATAAAAGGGACTAATACAAATAAAGTGATGATCAAATAGTGGAGCTTGGGAATATGATAGTAGGTAGTACTATAAAGGTAATTTTTTAAAGTTAGAATTATAGTATAAAATTATAATATAAAAGGGACTAATATAGGTTGTGGTGAACAATAAAGTGGTAATCAAATAAATGAGCTTTGGAATATAATGGCAAAATTGTGAACTTATTCTACTTTAGCACCTGAGAATAGCACCTTGATTATTTTAACAATTGTGAATATATAAACTAGGGTAGTTATATAAAGCTAAAATAAAGGAGAAAATATATAAGGGACTAAAATTAAGTAATGGTAAGCAAAGTTAAATGGGCAGATGGTAGGAATTATAATATAAACTTATAATATAAAAATACAATTTGAAATGGTACTTGCAATTGCACTAGAGTCTGGTATAGGTTGTTGACAAGATCAAGATTATACCTAGATTTAAATTGACAAAATAAAATTCACAATTAAAGTACCAAAAGAATAATAGTAAAAAAATAACAATGGTAATGTCTTGGTTATAATATGATAGTAAGATGGTAGACAGGTACCCAGGTACACAGGTACAAAGGATAATATAAAGGTTGGGGTTGAATATACAAACTTGAAAATTTGGCAACAAAATGTAATGGGAAGTATAAGATGATGTTTAATGTACAAAAGTAAAATTGACTGGTAGTAAATATGGTGTTTAATAAAATTTTAGTAAGTAATAATGATTACAAAAAAGTGAAAAAGTAATGTTTATTTCATTCAATATTGCACTGGTAGTTATACTTGAGGTTATATGGCAGTACAAGGTAATTAAGAGTAATCTAAGATAGTAAATGTGGTATTAAAACAGGTAAAGGTAATTAGACAAGTAATGGTTATTAAATGTCAAAAATGTTAAGAGTAAATTGAAATTTTAGTAAAAATGATAATAATTAATTTTAGTAAGTAATATCAATTGATAGTATTTAAAAAAATATGAGGTAGTAATATGGACAGAGAAAGTATCAATTCAGCTAATGTTTAAGCGAACAATAGTAAATAACAAAATCACATAAGGTGACTTATGCTTACTAGTAAAATCACAAAATGAGGTAGTTGATTATTTAAATACTAAGAGATTGTACAATGAAATTTGAACAATAATGGAGCAAAACATTCACTACACTACATAGGCTTTTAGGTTGGACGTTGTTTAGTTATTCTCTGTAAGATTAGTATCCCTGAGAAATCGTGATAGATCATTCTCGTTCGTGATTGTGTACAGTTGACCTACATTTGTTTTCCTAACAAGAATTTTCCCATCCCGTGTGAAGCATTGGTGTATTGTGTCATTATTCTCCCGCTTAAGTTTTCTGACTCTATACAGGAGGTTCTGACGTTTTTTGGTAAGACACTCGTTTATGTATACCTCTTTTTTTACTTTAATAGATGCAATGATTAAGTCTTTTTTCCTGTCATGTGAGTGGAATCTAAGCATAACACTTTTTCTACCATGGGATCCTAGTAACCTGGCTTCTTTTATTTCAGACTCTGGTACAATAACACTTGTTTGGTCCTTTATGATCTGCAGAGTAATTTCTTTACTGTTTGTTTGGTTCATATCACTGGGAAAAAGTGGACTGTTAACTATTACTGCGTCCGATAGTTTATCTTGTTCAGTTTTATCTTCTTGGAGAGCAAAGTAGTCACTGAACTGGTTATCTAAGTTGTTCTTCCATTCTTTTACTGCTTCTTCAACCTTTGTATTAAGAGATATTATTTGTTGGGTATGGCTATCTATGACTGTTTGGATGGTCTTGTCACAGTTAGTCATTCCTGGTGTTGATAACTTTTGTTCAAGACTGAGGATTTTGTTTTCGAGTTGTGTCATCCTGGTGTCTTGTTTTGTTAGTGTCTCTCGAAGATTCATATTTTCAATAACTAAGTTGGAGATGCATGACTTTAGGGTATCTGGATCGTTGGTCATACCTGAGAGACTACTTGGTAGGTTGAATCCGGGGAAGAGAGGGGAGGACGGGCTGGTGGCAGCCATGTTTGTTGTTATTGTTGTGGTGTCGCCTTGAGTGGTGGTGAGTGGGGTGGTTGCTGGGCCGGCGTCCTCCTGACTACACTTGTTGAATAGTTGATTTTTCGGTGTTTTCTTGCTGGCCTTGGTGCTGTTTCCTCTTAGATTGCGCCTCATAATACTACAGGAATTGTTGTAGTTAAGAAGAAGTTGTAGTATACAAAGCTTAGGGTTACGTTGTTCGGCTGGCAGCGGGGTGTTGCTTTCGGTTTGTTTGCAGTCTTCCTTTGATCTCTATTTTTTCGATTTGTAGGTTTCACTGTTGGTAATCTTTGGTCATTCTGGGTGCTACGTTGGGTAGTGCAGTTTTGCTTGTAACTAGGTCATCATAGGAGAATTGGTAGCTCTGGTAGTTGGAGAAAAGTATGGAGCTTGGAAGTCGCTGCTGCCGCTGCCACTAAACGTGGCTAAACGTGAACGTATACAGCCTCGCATACTCTGCTAATCCTAGCAAAACCATTGAAAACGTAAGAACCACACATACATTATATATAAAATTAATAATAGCTACAAATTCACAGTAACAGTGGGTAAATACTAACTATATACTGCACAGGGCAGTACACATACATACCAGCTTATGTCTACCTCGGCTGATGCTCACAGATAAACTGACAGTGTGAAATAGAGGCAGCCTCAGGAAGTGAGTGACGCGTACTGGACAGGTCGATCTGGGCTACTGAGTGACTTTTGTCCTGAAGCATACTTGTCAAAATACTTTTGGGTTTCCACACACTTAGCTATATATTTCTTCTTTTATAATACTGTATATTAGTTTTTGATGTTTATTGTTATTTGGTTTAACTTTATTACTTACTTATAATAGGTTTACTTTACAACTTTATATACTAAGACAAAGTTAACAATAATCCTCATACCGGGTACCGCATTGTTTTCTTGATTTTCAGAATTCATAATTTTTTTTCTGTCACCCCTCCATTACCCCCCAAAAATGGTTAAATTACCCCCAGGGGGTAATTTACCCCCAGTTTGGGAACCACTGGTCTAGACTCTCACTTGACTGTGTAGACTCTCACTTGACTGTGTAGACTCTCACTTGACTGTGTAGACTCTCACTTGACTGTGTAGACTCTCACTTGACTGTGTAGACTCTCACTTGACTGTGTAGACTCTCACTTGACTGTGTAGACTCTCACTTGACTGTGTAGACTCTCACTTGACTGTGTAGACTCTCACTTGACTGTGTAGACTCTCATTTGACGATTTTATTAAAGATAATATGAAAAATATATCCTGATTTTTTTACAAAAATTTGTGAATTCATTATTATATGATAACATTAGTTACTTAGAAGAAGCTTTATAATAATTACTTGACAGTGTAAGTGACAGTATCAAACACTACACTGCCTCAGTTGACCTTGTATGGTGACTCATACCTCATACCTGGATGTTACTTGACAGTGTAAGTGACAGTATCAAACACTACACTGCCTCAGTTGACCTTGTATGGTGACTCATACCTCATACCTGGATGTTACTTGACAGTGTAAGTGACAGTATCAAACACTACACTGCCTCAGTTGACCTTGTATGGTGACTCATACCTCATACCTGGATGTTACTTGACAGTGTAAGTGACAGTATCAAACACTACACTGCCTCAGTTGACCTTGTATGGTGACTCATACCTCATACCTGGATGTTAGTTGACAGTGTAAGTGACAGTATCAAACACTACACTGCCTCAGTTGACCTTGTATGGTGACTCATACTTCATACCTGGATGTTACTTGACAGTGTAAGTGACAGTATCAAACACTACACTGCCTCAGTTGACCTTGTATGGTGACTCATACCTCATACCTGGATGTTACTTGACAGTGTAAGTGACAGTATCAAACACTACACTGCCTCAGTTGACCTTGTATGGTGACTCATACCTCATACCTGGATGTTACTTGACAGTGTAAGTGACAGTATCAAACACTACACTGCCTCAGTTGACCTTGTATGGTGACTCATACCTCATATCTAGATGCACAATGTCAGTGTCTTAAAAACAAACACACAGAGTGTAGCTATAACTAAAGTGTTAAACAGTTCTGCAGAAGGTGTGAGTGTACTGTGTACGATAGAAGAGGAACACATGTGGACGGTGTTCCTCGCCCGCCAGCGCCAGACTCCACAAGAGAACTTCAACAGGCCCTGGCAAGACTACAAGACTGGCTTCGGTGACCCACGTGGAGAATATTGGCTGGGTAAGACCTGTTATCTTGTAGTTCATTCTGACGTGTTGGAGTTCATGAAACTCTATGTTGCATTTCATGTAGTGCCATGTGTTGTGTTGTAGTTACTGTAGCTCTCAGTATAAATTATGAAGTACATATGATGTACATGTTGATAATGTTACATTATCAGTGAAGATTGTGAATGTCAGAGTGTTGTGATCACCTGCAGGTAATGACAACCTTCACGCCCTGACTAGCGGAGGTCGTCGTTACCGACTCAAGGTGATCGCTACCAACCTGCAAGGAGAACAACATTCTGCAGAGTGGGAGACGTTTAAGGTGGCCAATGAAGCTAACAAGTATGTGTTAACTCTGTTGCTTATTTTGTTATATTCTTCTCCTGCATGTTAGTGTAAGTGATGTAGCTAACAGGTAATTAATGTTAGTCTATAACAACCTTACCTATAATTTATAAGATTTTTTCCTATAAGAATAATTATATCAGTTATTGGGTCTCTCAGTTAAAAACTTTCCAAAACAATAGAAAATAGAGATATACTGATATGCTGAGTTGATATACTAAGATTCACTGTTAATTATATATTTTAAATATCTTGAAAAGTTTTCTTAATCATTGGATAAGCACTTCCAGGTGTGAGAAATATCTAAGTCATCTAGTTAAGTTTGTCTTACTTCTAACTCATTAATAGCTAAACAGATCAACTTTTTAAATATGGCAGATAATTTGTGCAAGTCAAAGTCACTTGATAATAATACTGACTCTGGGTGTGTAATAATACTGACTCTCTGGGCCTATAATAATACTGACTCTCTGGGTGTGTAATAATACTGACTCTCTGGGTCTATAATAATACTGACACTCTGGGTGTATAATAATACTGACTCTCTGGGTGTGTAATAATACTGACTCTCTGGGCCTATAATAATACTGACACTCTGGGTGTATAATAATACTGACTCTCTGGGTGTATAATAATACTGACTCTCTGGGTGTGTAATAATACTGACTCTCTGGGCCTATAATAATATTGACTCTCTGGGTGTGTAATAATACTGACTCTCTGGGTGTGTAATAATACTGACTCTCTGGGTCTATAATAATACTGACTCTCTGGGTGTGTAATAATGCTGACTCTCTGGGTGTATAATAATGCTGACTCTCTGGGTGTATAATAATGCTGACTCTCTGGGTGTATAATAATGCTGACTCTCTGGGTGTATAATAATGCTGACTCACTGGGTGTATAATAATGCTGACTCTCTGGGTTTATAATAATACTGACTCTCTGTGTTTATAATAATACTGACTCTCTGGGTGTATAATAATACTGACTCTCTGGGTGTATAATAATGCTGACTCTCTGGGTGTATAATAATACTGACTCTCTGGGTGTGTAATAATACTGACTCTCTGGGTCTATAATAATACTGACTTTCTGGGTGTGTAATAATACTGACTCTCTGGGTCTATAATAATACTGACTCTCTGGGTGTATAATAATACTGACTCTCTGGGTGTGTAATAATACTGACTCTCTGGGTCTATAATGATACTGACTCTCTGGGTGTATAATAATAGTGACTCTCTGGGTCTATAATAATACTGGCTCTCAGGGTCTATAATAATACTGACTCTCTGGGTCTATAATAATACTGACTCTCTGGGTCTATAATAATACTGACTCTCTGGGTGTGTAATAATACTGACTCTCTGGGTCTATAATAATACTGACTCTCTGGGTGTATAATAATACTGACTCTCTGGGTGTATAATAATGCTGACTCACTGGGTTTATAATAATACTGACTCTCTGGGTTTATAATAATACTGACTCTCTGGGTGTATAATAATGCTGACTCTCTGGGTGTATAATAATACTGACTCTCTGGGTGTATAATAATGCTGACTCTCTGGGTTTATAATAATACTGACTCTCTGGGTTTATAATAATACTGACTCTCTGGGTGTATAATAATACTGACTCTCTGGGTGTATAATAATACTGACTCTCTGGGTGTATAATAATACTGACTCTCTGGGTGTGTAATAATACTGACTCTCTGGGTCTATAATAATACTGACTCTCTGGGTGTATAATAATACTGACTCTCTGGGTGTGTAATAATACTGACTCTCTGGGTCTATAATGATACTGACTCTCTGGGTGTATAATAATGCTGACTCACTGGGTGTATAATAATGCTGACTCTCTGGGTGTATAATAATACTGACTCTCTGGGTCTATAACAATACTGACTCTCTGGATGTATAATAATACTGACTCTCTGGATGTATAATAATACTGACTCTCTGGGTGTATAATAATACTGACTCTCTGGGTTTATAATAATACTGACTCTCTGGGTTTATAATAATACTGACTCTCTGGGTGTATAATAATGCTGACTCTCTGGGTGTATAATAATACTGACTCTCTGGGTGTATAATAATGCTGACTCTCTGGGTGTATAATAATACTGACTCTCTGGGTGTGTAATAATACTGACTCTCTGGGTCTATAATAATACTGACTCTCTGGGTGTGTAATAATACTGACTCTCTGGGTCTATAATAATACTGACTCTCTGGGTGTATAATAATACTGACTCTCTGGGTGTGTAATAATACTGACTCTCTGGGTCTATAATAATACTGACTCTCTGGGTGTATAATAATACTGACTCTCTGGGTGTGTAATAATACTGACTCTCTGGGTCTATAATGATACTGACTCTCTGGGTGTATAATAATAGTGACTCTCTGGGTCTATAATAATACTGGCTCTCTGGGTGTATAATAATAGTGACTCTCTGGGTCTATAATAATACTGGCTCTCTGGGTGTATAATAATACTGACTCTCTGGGTCTATAATAATACTGACTCTCTGGGTGTATAATAATAGTGACTCTCTGGGTCTATAATAATACTGGCTCTCAGGGTCTATAATAATACTGACTCTCTGGGTCTATAATAATACTGACTCTCTGGGTCTATAATAATACTGACTCTCTGGGTGTATAATAATACTGACTCTCTGGGTGTGTAATAATACTGACTCTCTGGGTGTATAATAATACTGACTCTCTGGGTGTATAATAATACTGACTCTCTGGGTCTATAATAATACTGACTCTCTGGGTGTATAATAATACTGACTCTCTGGGTGTATAATAATACTGACTCTCTGGGTGTATAATAATACTGACTCTCTGGGTGTATAATAATACTGACTCTCTGGGTGTATAATAATACTGACTCTGGGTCTATAATAATACTGGCTCTATGGGTCTATAATAATACTGACTCTCTGAGTCTATAATAATACTGACTCTCTGGGTCTATAATATTACTGATTCTCTGGGTCTATAATAATACTGACTCTCTGGGTGTATAATAATACTGACTCTCTGGGTTTATAATAATACTGACTCTCTGGGTGTATAATAATGCTGACTCTCTGGGTGTATAATAATACTGACTCTCTGGGTGTATAATAATGCTGACTCTCTGGGTGTATAATAATACTAACTCTCTGGGTGTGTAATAATACTGACTCTCTGGGTCTATAATAATACTGACTCTCTGGGTGTGTAATAATACTGACTCTCTGGGTCTATAATAATACTGACTCTCTGGGTGTGTAATAATACTGACTCTCTGGGTCTATAATAATACTGACTCTCTGGGTGTATAATAATACTGACTCTCTGGGTGTATAATAATGCTGACTCACTGGGTTTATAATAATACTGACTCTCTGGGTTTATAATAATACTGACTCTCTGGGTGTATAATAATGCTGACTCTCTGGGTGTATAATAATACTGACTCTCTGGGTGTATAATAATGCTGACTCTCTGGGTTTATAATAATACTGACTCTCTGGGTTTATAATAATACTGACTCTCTGGGTGTATAATAATGCTGACTCTCTGGGTGTATAATAATACTGACTCTCTGGGTGTATAATAATGCTGACTCTCTGGGTGTATAATAATACTAACTCTCTGGGTGTGTAATAATACTGACTCTCTGGGTCTATAATAATACTGACTCTCTGGGTGTGTAATAATACTGACTCTCTGGGTCTATAATAATACTGACTCTCTGGGTGTGTAATAATACTGACTCTCTGGGTCTATAATAATACTGACTCTCTGGGTGTATAATAATACTGACTCTCTGGGTGTGTAATAATACTGACTCTCTGGGTCTATAATAATACTGACTCTCTGGGTGTATAATAATACTGACTCTCTGGGTGTGTAATAATACTGACTCTCTGGGTCTATAATGATACTGACTCTCTGGGTGTATAATAATAGTGACTCTCTGGGTCTATAATAATACTGGCTCTCTGGGTGTATAATAATAGTGACTCTCTGGGTCTATAATAATACTGGCTCTCTGGGTGTATAATAATACTGACTCTCTGGGTCTATAATAATACTGACTCTCTGGGTGTATAATAATAGTGACTCTCTGGGTCTATAATAATACTGGCTCTCAGGGTCTATAATAATACTGACTCTCTGGGTCTATAATAATACTGACTCTCTGGGTCTATAATAATACTGACTCTCTGGGTGTATAATAATACTGACTCTCTGGGTGTGTAATAATACTGACTCTCTGGGTGTATAATAATACTGACTCTCTGGGTGTATAATAATACTGACTCTCTGGGTCTATAATAATACTGACTCTCTGGGTGTATAATAATACTGACTCTCTGGGTGTATAATAATACTGACTCTCTGGGTGTATAATAATACTGACTCTCTGGGTCTATAATAATACTGGCTCTATGGGTCTATAATAATACTGACTCTCTGAGTCTATAATAATACTGACTCTCTGGGTGTATAATAATACTGACTCTCTGGGTCTATAATATTACTGATTCTCTGGGTCTATAATAATACTGACTCTCTGGGTCTATAATATTACTGATTCTCTGGGTCTATAATAATACTGACTCTCTGGGTGTATAATAATACTGACTCTCTGGGTCTATAATATTACTGATTCTCTGGGTCTATAATAATACTGACTCTCTGGGTGTATAATAATACTGACTCTCTGGGTTTATAATAACACTGACTCTCTGGGTCTATAATAATACTGACTCTCTGGGTCTATAATAATACTGACTCTCTGAGTCTATAATAATACTGACTCTCTGGGTCTATAATAATACTGACTCTCTGAGTCTATAATAATACTGACTCTCTGGGTCTATAATATTACTGATTCTCTGGGTCTATAATAATACTGACTCTCTGGGTCTATAATATTACTGATTCTCTGGGTCTATAATAATACTGACTCTCTGGGTCTATAATATTACTGATTCTCTGGGTCTATAATAATACTGACTCTCTGGGTCTATAATAATACTGACTCTCTGGGTGTATAATAATACTGACTCTCTCGGTTTATAATAACACTGACTCTCTGGGTCTATAATAATACTGACTCTCTGGGTCTATAATATTACTGATTCTCTGGGTCTATAATAATACTGACTCTCTGAGTCTATAATAATACTGACTCTCTGGGTCTATAATATTACTGATTCTCTGGGTCTATAATAATACTGACTCTCTGGGTCTATAATAATACTGACTCTCTGGGTTTATAATAATACTGACTGGGTCTATAATAATACTGACTCTCTGGGTCTATAATAATACTGACTCTCTGGGTCTATAATAATACTGACTCTCTGGGTTTATAATAATACTGACTGGGTCTATAATAATACTGACTCTCTGGGTCTATAATAATACTGACTCTCTGGGTCTATAATAATACTGACTCTCTGGGTCTATAATATTACTGATTCTCTGGGTCTATAATAATACTGACTCTCTGGGTCTATAATAATACTGACTCTCTGGGTTTATAATAATACTGACTGGGTCTATAATAATACTGACTCTCTGGGTCTATAATAATACTGACTCTCTGGGTTTATAATAATACTGATTCTCTGGGTCTATAATATTACTGATTCTCTGGGTCTATAATATTACTGATTCTCTGGGTCTATAATAATACTGACTCTCTGGGTTTATAATAATACTGACTCTCTGGGTTTATAATAATACTGACTGGGTCTATAATAATACTGACTCTCTGGGTTTATAATAATACTGATTCTCTGGGTCTATAATATTACTGATTCTCTGGGTCTATAATAATACTGACTCTCTGGGTCTATAATAATACTGACTGGGTCTATAATAATACTGACTCTCTGGGTCTATAATAATACTGACTCTCTGGGTTTATAATAATACTGACTCTCTGGGTCTATAATAATACTGACTGGGTCTATAATAATACTGACTCTCTGGGTCTATAATAATACTGACTGGGTCTATAATAATACTGACTCTCTGGGTCTATAATAATACTGACTCTCTGGGTGTATAATAATACTGACTCTCTGGGTCTATAATAATACTGACTCTCTGGGTGTATAATAATACTGACTGGGTCTATAATAATACTGACTCTCTGGGTCTATAATAATACTGACTCTCTGGGTCTATAATAATACTGACTCTCTGGGTGTATAATAATACTGACTGGGTCTATAATAATACTGACTCTCTGGGTCTATAATAATACTGACTCTCTGGGTATATAATAATACTGACTCTCTGGGTGTATAATAATACTGACTCTCTGGGTGTATAATAATACTGACTGGGTCTATAATAATACTGACTCTCTGGGTCTATAATAATACTGACTCTCTGGGTATATAATAATACTGACTCTCTGGGTGTATAATAATACTGACTCTCTGGGTATATAATAATACTGACTCTCTGGGTTTATAATAATACTGACTCTCTGGGTCTATAATAATACTGACTCTCTGGGTCTATAATAATACTGACTCTCTGGGTCTATAATAATACTGACTCTCTGGGTCTATAATAATACTGACTCTCTGGGTCTATAATAATACTGACTCTCTGGGTCTATAATAATACTGACTCTCTGGGTCTATAATAATACTGACTCTCTGGGTCTATAATAATACTGACTCTCTGGGTCTATAATAATACTGACTCTCTGGGTCTATAATAATACTGACTCTCTGGGTCTATAATAATACTGACTCTCTGGGTCTATAATAATACTGACTCTCTGGGTTTATAATAATACTGACTCTCTGGGTCTATAATAATACTGACTCTCTGGGTCTATAATAATACTGACTCTCTGGGTGTATAATAATACTGACTCTCTGGGTTTATAATAATACTGACTCTGGGTTTATAATAATACTGACTCTCTGGGTTTATAATATTACTGGCTCTCTGGGTCTATAATAATACTGACTCTCTGGATGTATAATAATACTGACTCTCTGGGTTTATAATATTACTGGCTCTCTGGGTCTATAATAATACTGACTCTCTGGGTTTATAATAATACTGACTCTCTGGGTGTATAATAATACTGACTCTCTGGGTTTATAATAATACTGACTCTCTGGGTTTATAATAATACTGACTCTCTGGGTGTATAATAATACTGACTCTCTGGGTGTATAATAATACTGACTCTCTGGGTTTATAATAATACTGACTCTCTGGGTGTATAATAATACTGACTCTCTGGGTTTATAATAATACTGACTCTCTGGGTTTATAATAATACTGACTCTCTGGGTCTATAAAGGTTTATTCCTCTTCACCTGATCACTTAATGGGACCTGATAATATCCCTTAAGCAAGTCGAGTTTGATGACACTTAGTTCATCCAGTAATATCCACATTACTATCCATGTGTAGAAGTGGGAAGGTGTTTGGCTGTGTGAGGTTGTTAACCTTCCTATAATCTGCACACATCAACACTGTGTCCTCCAACTTCTTCTCTAATATACAAGACAATGTTCATGGAGTTTTGGAATCCCCCGCCCCCCTCCTAAACAGTTTTTTACTTAGAAAATTAATCTCTGGTTGTAGCTGGAGTTTCTCTGGACGAGTCATATAAAAAGATAATTTAATGTGTTTAGCGTTACCAATATACTCATCTTGAAAGACAACATTACATATTATAAGGGAATCTGAAAATATGTGTAGTTTTGAAGCAGTGTTGTTATATCAGTGTTGTGCAACTTAGATAGTCCAGACATCAATGATCATTGATGATGTAATAATTGTAAAATAAACTGTCATATATGTATTCCACTGATGTCTTGTTACACGTCTGGCTCATCAACCTGGAAAGTCATCCAGAGAAACAACCACATAAATGTGGACGGACATTTTCCTCCTCCACTTACATAGGTCCTAAATAATGAGAATTTAAGGTATGATCAGGTACCAGTTCCTGAACTTTATCTCCTGCTCTGAATGAACCTACTTTGATTATGTACATTTATCTTTTCATGTGCTTTTTTAAGATTTTCTCCGGCTAGTTGACTAACGAGTTGGAACATAACATTAAATTCGTTTTGAGCTGCGCTCTTAAGCTTAACCCGAGCAGCACGAAAACTTGCGAAGGTGCTCGTACTATATGGTAGTTAGTTTAATGTTTATTATGCACCCCATACCCATCCTGTGAGCGGTAGTCGCCTCATACCCATCCTGTGGGCGGTAGTCGCCTCATACCCATCCTGTGGGCGGTAGTCAAGAGATTACAGAGGTACATAATTGGTCCAGGGACTGGACTCCAAAGTTCTGATAGCTGAGCAAGTTACAGAGGTAATGAATTCACAATTTACAAAGGTAATGAACTCACAAGTTACAGAGGTAATGAACTCACAAGTTACAGAGGTAATGAACTCACAAGTTACAGAGGTAATGAGCTCACAAGTTACAGAGGTAATGAACTCACAAGTTACAGAGGTAATGAACTCACAAGTTACAAAGGTAATGAACTCACAAGTTACAAAGGTAATGAACTCACAAGTTACAAAGGTAATGAACTCACAAGTTACAAAGGTAATGAATCCTGTAAGAATACTATATGGATGAATAACATTTCAATGGAGCTGTAGCGGATAGACTCCAATACACTCCCTCTTACAGTGAAGAGCAACAGCACTAAGATCTCAACACAATCTTCAGGAAAATGTAGACAATAAGTCCTCATCATGGTCTTGATGGTTTACTTGAGTTCAGGAGCACATTGTGACTGATGATGGCAAGTCCAGAACCTCACGGAAATCTTTGGCCATGAGAGTGGACCTTTGATCGCTTTGTATTGAGTGTGAGAGTCCAACCCGCCATAATTTAAAGTACCTTTTAGTATCGGTTTTGTATATATGGTGCACAGTGACCCTGTCTTTGTGTGTGCAGGGATTTTATCGTGAATAATGTAAAGAAAATTGTTACCTAAAATGCTCACACATACCAGGTGATCAAAAGGTCCTTTGTCAGCTTAAGTCACAGAGGCTTTTCCACCAGCTGATACTCATGGAAGGGTTTGATATACCTCTAGATCCAGTCTCAAATCTGTCTTAAATTTTTTATATAAGATTTTTGTTATTTCTTATGAAAGTTATGGGAGTATTAACACAAAATTCCTGTTGCCGAAATTTTTGGTCTTCCTAAATATTTCTATTGTATGACCTCACTTACCAGCGTCGCAGGATTTCTTTCTCATGTCTTCCTAAATATTTCTATTGTATGACCTCACTTACCAGCGTCGCAGGATTTCTTTCTCATAAGAATCCCCCAGTCTGGGAAAGGCAAGTGTTTAGCTTCTGATTCAGTCAGTGCAGAATTTAAGAAGTCATGGAAGCGTCTGTCTGCTGCTTCTCTCTGAAAGTTGTCCATCAAGAATGAAAGTGAGAGTGTCCAGCAGTGCTGCTACTATGGATGAGGAACACTTGACAATGTGAGAGTGTCCAGCAGTGCTGCTACTATGGATGAGGAACACTTGACAATGTGAGAGTGTCCAGCAGTGCTGCCAGCAGTGCTGCTACTATGGATGAGGAACACTTGACAATGTGAGAGTGTCCAGCAGTGCTGCTACTATGGATGAGGAACACTTGACAATGTGAGAGTGTCCAGCAGTGCTGCTACTATGGATGAGGAACACTTGACAATGTGAGAGTGTCCAGCAGTGCTGCTACTATGGATGAGGAACACTTGACAATGTGAGAGTGTCCAGCAGTGCTGCTGCTATGGATGAGGAACACTTGACAATGGGTTTAACTCGAATTACGATGATCTGGTAACCTGTCTTCGCAGAACTTGCTGTCCAAACCAGTTTGTGAGTCCTTCAAGTCTAGCTCAACATTCTCACCAGATTTATTCTTGGACATTGTCAGTGTTACAGCCGTGAGTTGAACTGTTCAGGTGTCGATGTCTCAGTGTTCACCGTAAGGTTAGAACATAATCTGGTAAAAGAGGACGTTGTTATTAATTAATTATAATGTGTTACCTCATAGGAAGGTCCCCTGAAACCCATACAGTTACTCTTTATAATACTTGGAGTTAAATTCTATGCAGTAGTACAGAAATTCTTGCCCCACCATACACAATAAGTGGTAACTTTTGGTCGAGATATGTGTTTTTTTTTTTTTTGAGATGGGAAGAAAGAATAACAAGCACCAGTGTTCCTAAAGGTGGTAAAGGTCACAGTTTTATCTGATTCATGCAGTGTCACTCTACTATAGAAGGTCATGCACTCACCCACATTCTGAGTGACAGGAACTATAGGCCAGATACTGGTCATAAGCTTCTAGTTGAACTTACCAGTACTCCCAGACTTACCACTACCTGAAGACTCCCGCTGGAGTTTGAAACAGTCAGTAATGACATGACAGAACTAGCAGCATTGTTTGCACCTCTAAGGTTCTCATGTTTTATCTTTGACAGTCTTGGAATCACCTGAATATATTTTTCTTGACATTAATGACCAGACTACTGAGACAGGGAAAATTAAGTGACGTAGCATTTTTAAGAAGGAAAATGGTTAAATTTCAATGTATCTGTCAGTTTATCTGGAAGCTCACTACAGTCAGTGACAGTCACTGGAGCTCACTACAGTCAGTGACAGTCACTGGAGTTCACTACAGTCAGTTACAGTCACTGGAGTTCACTACAGTCAGTGACAGTCACTGGAGTCCACCACAGTCAGTTACAGTCACTGATGTACAATAGTTCACTACAGTCAGTGACAGTCACTGATGTACAATAGTTCACTACAGTCAGTGACAGTCACTGACTGTAGTGTTGTAAGGAAGACGCATGTGCAACAGTTAGGTGTTTTTATTCCGAAACGTTTCGCCTACACAGTAGGCTTATTCAGTCAAGTACAGAAAAGTTAGCAGAAATAGTAGAGATGTGAAGACGATGTAATCAGTCCATCACTCTTGAAGACGTAGTTTTGAGGTGGTCAGTCCCTAGTCTGAAACAATTTTAAGTTGAAGCGACAGTATAGAGCCTTATACACTGTCAAAAGGTGAGGAGTACTCCACTAGTAGAAGAAACAATGTAATCATTGAGAGGTTAGATACCTCTCGAGTCCAACCATTCTTCTTTACCAGTCTTTGGAGTCCTGGTTGTGGGACCAGTCATCAGGGTCTTGGTTGTGGGACCAGTCATCTGTATCCTGGATGTAGAACCAGTCATCTTAGTACTGGCTGCGGGACCAGTCATCTGGGTCATGGTTGAAGGACCAGTCATGTGGGAGTTGGCTGTGGGACCAGTCATGTGGGAACTGGTTGTGAAACCAGTTATCTGGGTCCTGGTTGTGGGACCAGTCATCAGAATCTCGCTTGATTGATGTCAGTGGCGTCCATGTAAAACAGATATTGACTGAGTGACAGTGAAAGTGTTTTCTTCTTTGTGAGGTCAGTCATGATCAGTGAGAGACTGTACTGGTGTTACTACAATGACACTTTGTGAGGTCAGACAACATCAGTGAGAGACTGTACTGGTGTTGCTACAATGACACTTTGTGAGGTCAGACAACATCAGTGAGAGACTGTACTGGTGTTGCTACAATGACACTTTGTGAGGTCAGTCATGATCAGTGAGAGACTGTACTGGTGTTGCTACAATGACACTTTGTGAGGTCAGACAACATCAGTGAGAGACTGTACTGGTGTTGCTACAATGACACTTTGTGAGGTCAGTCACCATCAGTGAGAGACTGTACTGGTGTTGCTACAATGACACTTTGTGAGGTCAGTCACCATCAGTGAGAGACTGTACTGGTGTTGCTACAATGACACTTTGTGAGGTCAGTCACCATCAGTGAGAGACTGTACTGGTGTTGCTACAATGACACTTTGTGAGGTCAGTCAACATTAGTGAGAGACTGTCCTTTAGGGAGCACTGAAAAAATACAAATTTTAGAGATGCAAGCTGCACTTTTCAGGCATTATTTGTATGGTCACAGCAAAGTTTTGTGCAAAATTTCTTACCATTTCATGCCCATTTACCCTGCAGCACCGCGATAAATTTTTTGTCAAATTAAACACCATAGAAAGCAGTTAGATACACTTTGAACATTAAAATGGTTGTCAGGATAATAATCAAGTGTAAATGGTTTATATCATTTTTGGTTGAGAAAATTGTATAATCAATTGTACATGGGTTATATCAATCATCAAATACTTAATTTTAAGCTATTACAAGTTATAAGTGAAGTCTTTCTTGGTGCAGAACTTGGGCATCACTTTCCTGGAAAATATTCTCTCTGAAATATCCATCTTTTGCCTTCTGTCCAGTTAGTTCAGTGCAAGCTTCAGTCATCACTTTTATCCCTCGACAGCTTGAGTGTTGTTTGGCCACTTAGGTACCTCCAGTGAAGTCTCAGTAATTTTCAGAACCTGTTGATCTGAAAGAGAAACAATGCAAGAAGGCTCAGTTTTGAGTTCAGTCTTCCAGTCAGTCATGGAATGATAGTTCTTTGCTTGCCACTTTAGTTTTGGAATCACTGTTTTTCTTGAGTTGACAATAGGAGCCACATTGTCATTCTCATCTTCACTGTCATCCTCATCAGTGCAGATTAACAAGTCCTCGTCAACAGCATCAGCAATAATAACTTGACTTTTGTCGTCCTTGGTGATAATGTCAGAGTTCATTAAGGTAGCGGTAGCAATGACAGCTTCAGCATAATCACTGATCAAGTATCGGTCACATGTGACTGCCAGTGTGGGGAGTCTAGTTCTGTTCTGCTGTGAGTTGCTGGCAGTCAGACCATTCAAGACAGAGTCAGCATCAGTATCAACAGAAGGGCTATCTCTGGCATCATTTGAATTATCGTCAGAATCAGAAACTTCTCCGGCTCACTCTGTCTTTCCTCCAGCTGCTTCCTGGCTCTGGCTGCATCCTGCTCCTCATTTACCGTCACGCTTTCCCCACATCCTCATTACTGTCAACGTCAACACAGAAAATGTTCACCTCCTTATCGCCTCTCAGGTCAAGGAGGAACTGTACCTCACGTGTATGAACTTTAATATCACAATTATAGGCCAGGTGGTATTGGTCACACTCCTTATTTTGCACCTACATCTTGACAGGAGCAGCAGAACAGAAACTACAAATATCAAACAACTCGTTTATTTCATCCTGAAATGTAGCTTTTTTGAAGACATTTTTGTTCTCATTAAGTTCTATTCCACTACTGTACAATTTTCTAAATTTTTCCTTAATAGTTTTCTGGCTGAGAACAGGAATAGTATTTCTGTCTCCAACTGATTTCTGCCATAGTTCAGAAGAATCCTTAGCTGCTGTCTTGATAATCACTGAAACATCAATCAGCTTTCCTTCATCACACTTATATCACCAGCAGTTCCTTAACATATCGACTTTGGACGGAAGTTTGTTCAATGGAAGAACACAGGCCAAACAATGTATATTATGGGGCTTTTCTCGTTGACATTGTAGCCATCTCAGTAGTAAAATATATAAGTAACCAGAATATCTGAAAAGAGAGAAAGTTAGTTAATGTTTATCAATACTGTAGAGTACATAAATACAGGACATTAAACACTGTACTGCGCTGCTCAGTAATACAGACATTCCAAAATTACAATCACAAATGCTGTAGTAACCTCAACTAATCAACTTCATATTTGGCATTAAATCTTACATATATAGAACAATGCCTGAAGAGTGCAGCTATGACCAAAATTTCAATACTCACTACTGTTCTGGTGTTGCTACAATGACACTTTGTGAGGTCAGTCATCATCAGTGAGGGACTGTACTGGTGTTACTACAATGACACTTTGTGAGGTCAGTCATCATCAGTGAGAGACTGTACTGGTGTTACTACAATGACACTTTGTGAGGTCAGTCATCATCAGTGAGAGACTGTACTGGTGTTACTACAATGACACTCACTTGATACATTCATTGTAACCACTTAATACATTATAAACCACAATCAACATATACACAATATAATAAATTGTTGCGTTATAGGCAATAATGACTTGATACATTATATATGACTATGACATATTTTTACACAATAGTGACCAGAAACATTAAACATTTTAAAGACCTGAAACATTATACTTCATAACTGAAATATAATTTATCAAATATATGAAAGTGATCTGATTTGTTGTGCACTATAATGACTTTATACATTGTTCATCATAATTTTCTGATACATTATATAATGTGATGACATTGTTCAGTATAAATGTTCAGTGTGGGTGACAATGAACAATTCTCTCTCCCTCAGCTATCAGTTGTCACCACATGTTCAGTGTTGGTGATAATCAACAATTATCTCTCCCTCAGCTAGCAGTTGTCACCACATGTTCAGTGTTGGTGATAATCAACAATTATCTCTCCCTCAGCTAGCAGTTGTCACCACATGTTCAGTGTTGGTGATAATCAACAATTATCTCTCCCTCAGCTAGCAGTTACCACATGTTCAGTGTTGGTGATAATCAACAATTATCTCTCCCTCAGCTAGCAGTTGTTACCACATGTTCAGTGTTGGTGATAATCAACAATTATCTCTCCCTCAGCTAGCAGTTGTTACCACATGTTCAGTGTTGGTGATAATCAACAATTATCTCTCCCTCAGATAGCAGTTGTTACCACATGTTCAGTGTTGGTGATAATCAACAATTATCTCTCCCTCAGCTAGCAGTTGTTACCACATGTTCAGTGTTGGTGATAATCAACAATTATCTCTCCCTCAGCTAGCAGTTGTTACCACATGTTCAGTGTTGGTGATAATGAACAATTATCTCTCCCTCAGCTAGCAGTTGTCACCACATGTTCAGTGTTGGTGATAACAATTATCTCTCCCTCAGCTAGCAGTTGTTACCACATGTTCAGTGTTGGTGATAATCAACAATTATCTCTCCCTCAGCTAGCAGTTGTTACCACATGTTCAGTGTTGGTGATAATCAACAATCATCTCTCCCTCAGCTAGCAGTTGTTACCACATGTTCAGTGTTGGTGATAATCAACAATCATCTCTCCCTCAGCTAGCAGTTGTTACCACATGTTCAGTGTTGGTGATAATCAACAATCATCTCTCCCTCAGCTAGAAGTTGTTACCACATGTTCAGTGTTGGTGATAATCAACAATTATCTCTCCCTCAGGTATAAACTCACAGTGGGAGGCTACACCAGCACCAGCACCAATACACTTGGTGATGCACTTGCGATTGACATAAACGGCAGGAGTTTCACCACGTTGGACCGTGACAATGACGAGTCAGATGGTAAGTGATGAATAAGCAAGTTTATTCAGGTATACACAAATACAGTTACATAGAATTATCATACACAGCAGCATATGTGTAGAGAACCTGGGATAACCCAAAAAAGTCAGAGTGACTTATTTCCATTGTGATCCTTTAAGGGTTTACAACAAAGTAACTTGTAATTATTGTGACCTTCACTATGTACAATTATCACTGTCTGGCTATGTGTATTAATGTTGTTGTTGTTATTATTATTAGTGAATTATTATGTTTTATTTTCATTTTTCTTTAATTTTTCTTGTAATAAAATCATAATAATAATTATAATAATAATAATTATCTGAGATCTTACACTCCACAGGGAACTGTGCTGTACATCGTGGTGGAGGCTGGTGGTACAACAACTGTGCCTGGGCCACTGCCACCTCACCACTGTGTAACATTGCCGATGACGAGAGGGTGTTGTACTGGCGCAACTTCAACCCAGGTGAGGATGGTCACCGCACTAGTCTCTCCCAGCTACTGATGATGATTACCACTGACACTACCACCACTGACACTACCCAAACTCAACACTGATAGTACCACCAATGGCATTACCACAACTACCAACACATAACACTGGTTCTACCACTACTACCACAACTCAACACTGACACTACCATCAATAACACTACCACAACTACCAACACATAACACTGATTTTAAGACCACTACCACCACTCAACACTGACACTACCACTACTACCACCACTCAACACTGACACTACCACTACTACCACCACTCAACACTGACACTACCACTACTACCACCACTCAACACTGACACTACCACTACTACCACCACTCAACACTGACACTACCACCAGAATATATATATATATATATATATATATATATATATATATATATATATATATATATATATATATATATATATATATATATTCTTGATTACCAAGAAAAAATTAATAATCTCTTAGATGATACTGAAACCTATTCTAAGCTCAGAAAGAATCCCTGGGAGTGATCATGTCGGAGGATCTCAATCGCATCTGCTAGAAAAATGGCAGGATGGATAATGAGAACTTTCAAAACTAGGGAGGCCAAGCCCATGATGACACTCTTCAGGTCACTTGTTCTATCTAGGCTGGAATACTGCTGCACACTAACACCACCTTTCAAGGCAAGCGAAACTGCTGTCTAAGAAAACGTACAGAGAACCTTCACGGCGCGCATAACGGAGATAAAACACCTCAATTTCTGGGAGCGCTTGAGGTTCCTGAACCTGTATTCCCTGGAACGCAGGCGGGAGAGATACATGATTATATACACCTGGAAAATCTTAGAGGGACTAGTACCGAACTTGCACACGAAAATCACTCACTACGAAAGCAAAAGACTCGGCAGACGATGCAACATTCCCCCAATGAAAAGCAGGGGTGTCACTAGCACGTTAAGAGACAATACAGTAAGTGTCAGGGGCCCAATTATTATTATTGTAATAAAAAAGAAGCGCTAAGCCACAAGGACTATACAGCGTCAGGGGCCCAAGACTGCTCAACTGCCTCCCAGCATACATAAAGGGGATTACCAATAGACCCCTGGCAGTCTTCAAGCTGGCACTGGACAAGCACTTAAAGTCGGTACCTGACCAGCCAGACTGTAGCTCGTACGTTGGATTGCATGCAGCCAGCAGTAACAGCCTGGTTGATCAGGCTCTTATCCACCATGAGGCCTGGTCACAGACTGGGCCACGGGGGCATTGACCCCTGGAACTCTCTCCAGGTAAACTCCAAGTAGAAACCGTTAACAGCAATTTCAATAAAACAATAAAACTTCTACTGAAAGGCAAAGATGAATTAGTCAAACAATTTACTTACACTAATCCATCTTTACCTTACATGTATGGACTAATAAAGACACACAAACCAGGGAATCCAGTCAGACCAATTATTAGCTCCATAGGGTCAGTTTCATATAAATTATCCAAATGGCTTGTTGATATTTTGAGCCCTATTGTTGGCAAAATTTCTAACTTCAATGTTAAAAACAACATAGATTTAGTTGATAAATTAAGCTCCTTGACTGACTTAAATGATTTTAACATGGTTAGTTTTGGTGTTACTTCCTTGTTTACGAAAGTTCCTGTTGATGATTTATTAAGTTTCTTATCTGAAGAACTCGTTAATTATGATTTACCATTGCCAGTTCCTACTATCATTAAACTTATTAAACTTTGCATTGTTGATGCAAAACTTGTATTTAATAAGTTTTACACTCAGAAGTTTGGTATGGCAATGGGAAATCCTCTTTCACCTGCTCTCAGTAACCTATACATGGAGTTTTTTGAAACAAGGTTGCTTAACACAATCCTCCCTAATAGAGCTAAATGGTTCAGATATGTTGATGATATTTTATGTCTTATGCCCAAGAATGTAGATATACACCATTTCCTTGGCAAATTAAATAGCTTAGCCCAATCTATAAAATAACTCATTGCCTTTTCTAGATGTTTTAATTATTAAGAGTAATAATGAATTCAAATTTAAAAATTACAGAAAACCTACAAATAACTGTTCCAATGTACACTATTGTTCTTCACATCAAGATAGAGTTAAACTGTCTGTTTTCTCATCAATGTTTTGAGAGCTTTACGTATTTGTAGTCCAGAGTTCATAGATGAAGAAATATCCAAAATTTATGAAATAGCTAATGATCTAAAATACCCAAGAAACGTAATTGATAAATCTTTTAAAATTGCTAGAAATACTTTTTACAATCCAAAAAGGGACACCCAGCTTTATTCAACTAAAAATATGTTGGTTCTCCCTTACCATGAAAACTTGGTTGATATGCCTTCTCTTCTTAAGACTTAATATCAAAGTTGTATTTAAAAATCTTGATACAGTAAAAAAAAACTTTTTATAAAGAATTCCCCCCAAAATGCTGACAGATGTGTCTATAAGATTCCTTGTAAAATTTGCAATAAAGTTTATGGTCAAACTGGTGAAAGTCTCGAACTAAGATTAAAACAACATAAATATAGCATTAGAACTGGACAAGATTCCAATGCTCTATTTATTCATGTGAGAGATTTTAACCATCCAATTGATTTTCAAAAAGTTGAGATAGTTGTATCAAGCAAGTCCATGGTCGACAGAAATATAATTGAATCTTGTTTCATAAAAAGCAGTTTTGAAAATAACATATTTCCTTTGGATTATATTAATTAGATCAATTTATAATTAATAAAATTTGGGAAGAATTTAATAATACACTGGACAAATAATCTTAATTCTTGGGTAGTATATTTTGCTAGTGGGATGTCGTAAGGACCTGTATAGTTGAGCCAGAGGGCCTGCTGCAGTGTTCCTCTTTTCTTATGAGTCGGGTCTCGTCGCACGTCAGGCGTTGCTTGTTGTGGGATGTGATGGCGACATGTGGTCTCGACCCTTTATATGCCTTCCTTTGATGTATTACTTTTATAGTTACTTGATAATGTGAGAAGTCACGAAAGCACTTGGAATTTCCTACTATTTCACAGTCACTGTTTTGCATATATATATATATATATATATATATATATATATATATATATATATATATATATATATATATATATATATATTTGGTATGGTAAACATGAGGAAATTAAAACTTCATCAGAGTATAAAACAAATTCCAGCCACACAATAGAGCGAAAAACCAAAGTCAAAGACTTGGGAGTGATCTTGTCGGAGGATCTCACCTTGAAGGACCATAACATTGTATCAATCGCATCTGCTAGAAAAATGACAGGATGGATAATGAGAACCTTCAAAATTATGGATCCCAAGCCCATGATGACACTCTTCAGGTCGCTTGTTCTATCTAGGCTGGAATATTGCTGCACACTAACAGCACCTTTCAAGGCAGGTGAAATTGCCGACCTAGAAAATGTATGGAGAACCTTCACGGCGCACATAACGGAGATAAAACACCTCAATTACTGGGAGCGCTTGAAGTTCCTGATCCTGCGCTCCCTGGAACGCAGGCGGGAGATACATGATTATATACACCTGGAAAATCCTAGAGAGACTAGTACCAAACTTACACACGAAAATCACTCTCTCTGAAAGCAAAAGACTCAGCAGACGATGCAACATCCCCCAATGAAAAGCAGGGGTGTCACTAGCACGTTAAGAGACAATACAATGAGTGTCAGGGGCCCGAGACTGTTCAACTGCCTCCCAGCATACATAAGGGGGATTACCAATAGACCCCTGGCTGTCTTCAAGCAGGCACTGGACAAACACCTAAAGTGGGTACCTGACCAGCCAGGCTGTGGCTCGTACGTTGGATTGCATGCAGCCAGCAGTAACAGCCTGCTTGATCAGGCTCTGATCCTCCAGGAGGCCTGGTCACAAACCGGGCCGCGGGGGCGTTGACCCCCAGAACTCTCTCCAGGTAAACTCCAGGTGTGTGTGTATATATATATATATATATATATATATATATATATATATATATATATATATATATATATATATATATATATATATATATATATATATATCAGTAACACTGCACTAGCCAAGAACTGGACCTCATGTTGTACTGGCCTGCCTCATGGTGAGCCAGAACCACATTATGGAAAATTTTATAGGGGTGTTACCTGTATGTACCTCAACATTACATGCATACGAGTAATCTCATTGGGAGACAACAACCATATTGTTTACCGTAGTCACCCCATGTAGACATGAGAAAACTTAACCACCCCTGGTCACTGCAGATGGTTCCTTCGGCCTCATAATCATATCCATATCTATCCGAGACCAGTATAAATTGGATAGCACCCACAAGTACGGTGCTACTAATTAATTGTGGACTGTATAGATTATATTAGTTTAACTGAATGAAGGAGAGGGGGTAGGTTACACATGGATATATCCGTCAAGGAAAAACACTTGTATATAATCCCACCACTTACCAGATATTCTCTGGTGGTCACTTGATGTAGCTGGATCACCCATTACCTATCCAATTACAACATACCTAACTGGCCAGTATCAGTCTGCTATAACTAGAAAGATTACTTAACTGTGGGTGATTGATGCTCCTTATTTCCTCCATTCTCCATCTCATTTCGATGTCCTGCTACACCGACACAGTTCTTATTCCAGCAGGACGAGGTATCCGTTGGTTTGTCCCGGTTTAGAAGTCGTGACTCCATAAAAACCTCACTATTCTCGGGACGGGAACCACGAGGTCTAACGTGTTCACTCGGAGCAGGGCGATATATTTCACTTAATGCATTCTCTTAACTTAGTGTTATTATCATTGATTACATTACAAGTCACAAGACGATTTAATGTCTCATAATTATTATACACATTAGAGGTCACTCCATTAAGATCTGAGACCGATTAGTGAGGATTAAATCACGGGTATTTTCCCCTGGACACACTCCATGGCGGCGCACCAGTCACCCCCGGTCCCACCATTATTCACTAATTTTATCACTTATTACAGCAGTGCTGTCAATCATGTTCCCTCACTCTTCACCAGGGACAGTTACGACACTTCCTATTATGAAGTGAGGCCTATATTAATCCTTAGGCTGCCGTGAACACCAATTTCCTGGTCCCATGTTTTCACAGCCTCTTAACCCCATTCAAAACACTCCCGCTCCTTGATGCCCCATCTCGACCTGTTCCCCCGCACATCCGCGCAGGCGCAGAGGGCACCCTGTTGGTTCTATTTCATTTTCAAATACATTTTGACCCAAATCAACACATTAAACACTTATTAACTATAGCTTCAGAAATTAAATAATTTCCACACACATGACGCCTTAACCACAGAACCATCCAATCCTACAAAGTTGGTGCAGCCAGCTGATGATATTTGGTGTTGTGGGAGCTTATAGGCTAATTTCATTCTCATCCCTGTTTGGTGTACTAGTCCACGAGCGGCATATATATATATATATATATATATATATATATATATATATATATATATATATATATATATATATATATATATATATATATATTACTGTGACCACACTATATATAAACCTGAAAAAATAATGTAGTTCCAAGCACTTTTGTTATTTCTCACATTATCAAGGACTGCTAAAAATAATAGGACAGTAGAAAGCTTATAAGGCTGAGATGTCACCTAACATTACACTCGGCACAGTATGATCCAGGTAAGAGTGTCAGGAATGGTCATGTAAGAGTGTCAGGAATGGTCATGTAAGAGTGTCAGGAATGGTCATGCAAAGCTTAAATTCTCCTAAAATTTTATTACACATGATTGTAATTGAATAATCCTAAACTAATATTCATATTAAAATTCGTGCTATTTTTTTATGACACTTGAATCAATTATATTTCAACCATATGTATCACATATTTTAAACAATATTTTATAAATTAAGAACATAAGAACATAAGAACGAAGGAACACTGCAGAAGGCCTACTGGCCCATGCGAGGCAGGTCCAAGTCCCTACCGGCTTAAGCCAATGCACCCAACCTAGTCAGGTCAGGTCACATTGACTCAAGGGAGGAACACGGCAACCGACCCGTTAGCACGAGCTATCAGGTCTAACTCACACCCACCCACATCTACTCATGTATTTATCCAACCTATTTTTAAAGCTACACAACGTTCTGGCCTCTATAACGGTACTTGGGAGTTTGTTCCACTCATCCACAACTCTATTACCAAACCAGTACTTTCCTATATCCCTCCTGAATCTGAATTTTTCCAACTTAAAACCATTGCTGCGAGTCCTGTCTAGGCTAGATATTATCAGCACACTATTTACATCCCCTTTATTTATTCCTGTCTTCCACTTATAAACCTCAATCATATCCCCCCTAATTCTACGTCTTTCTAGAGAGTGCAGTTTCAGGGCCCTTAGTCTATCCTCATAGGGAAGGTTTCTGATACATGGGATCATCTTTGTCATCCTCCTTTGTACATTTTCCAGAGAATTTATATCCATTCTGTAATACGGTGACCAAAACTGTGCAGCATAATCTAAATGAGGCCTAACCAAGGATGTATAGAGTTGAAGAACAACCTGAGGACTCCTATTATTTATGCTTCTTGATATGAAGCCAAGGATTCTATTAGCTTTATTGCGAACACTTATGCACTGTTGTCTTGGTTTCAGATTACTGCTAACCAGAACTCCTAAATCTTTTTCGCAATCCGTAATATTAAGATCTACATTATTTAGTTTATATGTGGCATGGTTATTGTCCTGTCCAACATTTAGAACTTTGCATTTGTCTATATTAAACTGCATCTGCCACTTCTCCGACCACTGCATCAGTCTATTCAAATCTTCCTGGAGTGCTCGAAAGTCCTCGTCAGAATGAATTCGACGGCCTATTTTGGTGTCATCGGCAAACTTGCCGATGTCGCTCTTTATGCCCTCATCTATGTCGTTTATGTAGATTGTGAACAGCAGGGGGCCCAACACTGACCCCTGTGGAACACCGCTCGTGACGCTTCCCCACTCTGATTTCTCCCCATTTATGCAAACTCTCTGCTGCCTATTTGTCAACCATGCCTCTATCCAGGAAAAAATTTCTCCTCCTATTCCATGTGCTTTAATTTTCCTCAATAGTCTCTGATGTGGGACCCTGTCAAAAGCCTTACTGAAGTCCATATACACAATATCATATTCGTTACCATGATCTACCTCCTCAAATACCTTAGTGAAAAAAGTTAATAAATTCGTAAGGCAGGAACGTCCCTTTGTAAAACCATGCTGAGATTCGTTGATTAATTTATGCTTTTCAAGGTGGCTACGAACTGCCTCGGCAATTATTGATTCCATAAATTTTCCCACTATGGAGGTTAGGCTTATTGGTCTATAGTTCGAAGCTAAGGACCTGTCACCTGTTTTGAAAATAGGTATCACATTTGCCATTTTCCACTTATCTGGCACCATGCCAGTTTGTAGTGATATGTTGAAAAGATTAGCCAAAGGTGTGCTAAGCTCCTCTTTACATTCCTTTAGAACCCTTGCATACAGTTCATCAGGGCCTGGGGATTTGTTAGGTTTTAATTTATCTATTTGCCTAAGGACCATGTCACTTGTGACCCTAATAGTGCACAGTTTATTATCGTCCTGTTCTACATAATTTATCATTACTGGAATATCACTGGTATCCTCCTGTGTAAAAACTGAGAGGAAGTATGTGTTAAAAATTCTACACATTTCCTTATCACTGTCAGTGAGCTGACCCGAGGAACTTTTGAGTGGGCCTATCTTGTCCCTGATCTTACTTCTGTATACCTGAAAGAATCCTTATACTAAAAATGTGTTTAAGTGAGGTCAGGTGAGGTTTCTAAGTTAGTTTTGGTTCAAAAATAAAATTCTTTTTATCAATGTCAATGAAAAAATATCTATCATTCAGCCTCTTAGGTAAGTTCTGCTTATTAGGGCACATGCCCCAGCTCTGGGGAGCTAGGGCAGGTGCCCCAGCTCTGGGGAGCTGGATGAGATTTCCTCATTATAATCAGTGACAAACACATAACATGTACTAGACATGTATCTCTCATATCTCATGTACTGTATATGCCATCTTTATATCAACAATGTATCTCTTAAATCTTTTGTATCGTATTATGTAATACAAAATTATGTAATAAAATATACCTATTGGTAAAAATGAATGAAAAGATGGGGTGGTAGGGGAAGTGAAATATTCAAAAGGCTTCAGGAAGAAATCCAATATTCTTCCTTGAAGCCTTTTTATCCACTTCTCCGAGGCTGTGGGTCCCACAATTTACACCAGAAGTGGACCCATCTATATATAAAATATATACATATACATACATACACACACACACACACACACACATTGTGTGTGTGTGTGTGAGAAAATTATGAATGTTATTAGCCAATATAATGTTAAATTTAGTTATGAATATGATTATGTGTAACGGCATTATAACTGTAATACATATGTATAACTCTAATATGTATAACTATTATGCAATAAAGTCTTAAAATTCTCAATGTTTTTCATTCATCTTCTTAATAATAATAAATTTTAAAGGAAATATCTAGTTACTTTAAATAATTTACCAGAGATCACAACACAAACATTAAGTAACAATGTCAGCAGGAAAAACTTTGAAAAGTTAACAGTAACGAAATATGTATTGTGAGGACGAGCAACTTTAAATAAGGAACTGAAATTGTTAGGTTACCTAACGAATATGTATATATACAGTAGATCATTACATAACAAGGAATTATTCACCATGTTTCTGATATAACACTATTACAAAATTGTGGCAGATTTTCATATAACTCTTGGTAAAATTCACATAACATGGTTCCTCTTCTGGACTGCAAGATTTTTCCCTTCATCTGTTATCCCACTCACTCTTACTAATCTCTTATCATGCAACACACAAAGTCCATGTGGGTTTAGTACATGGTTTTGATTATAACGATGCCCCTCTGTCTAGTGGACTCTTGGGGCAGGGTGGCTATGGGTCAGTCCATTGTGTTTGTAGGGTAGGCCTAGCTTCGTGCCCAGTCTTCCCAGTCCTACCTCTCACTGGTCCTTCCATATGTGTCCAATACGATTCTCAGATCTGTCTTTATGATTAACTTAGTTGATTCCTGCACACACCAGTCAATACTTAGTGTTTTCTTATCAATATGTTACTTTGTCTAACTTTTTTTGGGTTATTCTAGATAAATTACACTATGTATGGAAAATTTATAAGGAGTTACCTGTATGAACCTCAACATTCCATTCATACTAGTAATCTCACTGGGAGGTGACAACCATATATTGTTTACAGTAGTCACCCCGTGTAGATGTGTGAGAAAACTTAAGCAACCCCTGGTCACTGCAAGTGGCCCATTCGACCTCACAAATCGTACACATATCTATCCTAGACTCACGAAATCGTAATGACACGATTGCAAACAAACCATACCACGGGCAGGGATAGAACCTGCGATCAGAGTGTCTCAAAACTCCAGACCGTCGCGTTAGCCACTGGACCAGCTAGCTAGCTAATGCGACTGTCTGGAGTTTTGAGACTCTCTGATCGCAGGTTCTATCCCCGCCCGTGGTATGGTTTGTTTCTATCCTAGACTAGTATAGAAGTGGATAGCACCCACAAGTACGGTGCTATTAATTAGTTGTGGACTGTATGGATTATATTATATTGAGTGAAGGAAAAGGTGGGGTGGGTCACACATACATATCCATCAGGAAAAACACTTGTATAACACCACCACTTACTAGATTTTCTCTGGTCACTTGATGCAGCTGGATCACCTACAACACCTATCATATTATAATATAGCTAACTAGTTCAGTTTAGTTCAGTTTAATATCCTTATTATGCACCCCATACCCATCCTGTGTGCGGTAGTCAAAAGAATACAGAGGTACATAATGGGTCCAAGGACATGACCCCAAAGTTATGATAGCTGAACTAGTTACAAAGGTAATGAGCTCCAGGTAGATCTGGTCACAATCATGGCAAGTTACAAAGGTAATGAATCAGCCTCACTTCTATACATGGTTACAGTCATGAACAAATTACAAAGTAATGAGCCACTGATACGTCCACACCTGGTCACAATTGTAATGAGTTATAAATACAAATATTAAGTGGGTCATACACCCACAAGAGCGCGCGCGTGCACACATACACACACGAGGGCGCACACACAGACACATGCACACGAGCGTACTAATATATGCATACACACAAGCATGCACACACACACACACACACACACACACACACACACACACGTGGTAATGCATTATTTACAGCTAGCAAAGTAAGGGTATTTCTCCAGAATGGTCTATAATATACGACTGTGGATAAAATACTTTGCCATTTCTTGAACATTTCTGAGTGAGTTGTCTCTATTATTATTATAATAAAAAAGAAGCGCTAAGCCACAAGGGCTATACAGCGCTGCAGGGTAGGGAAGGAAGCGAGGGTATTGGATGGCAGAAGGGAGGAGGGATGATCAGTAGGTTACAGAAAACAGCAGGGCAGGGGATAGTACAGGGGTAGAGGGTAGCAAGAGATTGAAGTAGAAAGGGCTGAAGGTATCAGAATTTGTGAAGTCAGTCAGTTGTTGTCAAAAAGTCGATGAGAGAGTCCGGATGAAAGGTGGGTCCATCAATGAGAAGGGAAGGTAAAGAGAGAGCAGCGGAGCGAAGATGACGATGGAGGTAAATTCTGCGTGCTCGTTGATAAAGTGGGCAGTCCAACAGAAAGTGGCTGACTGATAATGGAGCTTGGCAATTCTCACAGAGAGGAGCAGGGCGCCTCTACATGAGATATCCATGAGTAAGACGAGTATGGCCAATGCGAAGACGGGAGAGTAGTCTCTAAATTCATTAATTTTATCGCACTCCAGTACATAATGATGCAGGGTGTGACAATAGTCCATCTGGCAAAGTTTACATTTCGTTTGGTCTACATCTGGTGGTGGAGATTTAACCTGCCAAAGATACTTGTAACCCTGCCGGAGCCGGGCGGTAGTGACATCCAAGAGTCCGCTTATTTTGATAGATGCACCATAGACATGTGGCTCCTCCTGCATGATGGAATGATGCTAGATGGACTGACTTACCTAACTAGCCAGTATCAGTTTGCTATAACTAGAAAGGTTAACTGTGGGTAGCTGATGCTCCTTATTTCCTCCATTCACCATCTCATTTCGAAGTCTTGCGAAGTTGATATGATGCAACTTCAGCAAGACGCTCATTAAAACCCTCCGTGGATATTGGAAATGGGATGACAGGTTACCAGGTGTCCACACTGGAATTTCAATATGGTGAACTCTTTATTTCACCTAATATCACTTTGGTTGGGTGTGTTTTCCACTATATTCTTCACAATTTGCTGTATATTACATTCCCATACTATTTTTTGTTCATCGGAAGACAATTCACTATAATCTGTCCTAGATAAATTAATTATTAATTATAATCAAAAAGAAGCACTCAACCACAAGGGCTATACAGCGCTGCACGGCAGGAAGGAAGCGAGGGTATCAGGTGGCAAAAGGGAGATGAATGAGTAATAGGTGTCCTAGATAAAGCTTGATTAAATTAGATGAGTTTGCTGTCTCCATCTCCACACGCTTCAAGCCAGCATCCCTCACTATTTACCATGCTCACTACCCTATTACAGTAGTCTCTATCACTCTCTGTCCCATATTCTTGGCCGGGAACAGTTGCAACACTTCCTATTATGAAGTGAGGCCTATATTAATCCTTAGGTCACCATGTACACCAATTTCCTGGTCCCATTTTTTTCCCAGCCTGTTAACTCCCATTCAGATCACTCCTGCCTCTCCCCTTCTCTCCCTCAGTGCATCCCCAGCTTCTCTGTTGGTTCTCCTCTTCAAAATACGCTTTAGACCAATATAATGCATTAATCATGTATATTTACATCATAACAAATATACAATATAATTCTGGGAAACTATTTTCCACACCGCGGCCGGACGGAGGTCGTTGTTAGACGACTTAAAAAATGTGGAGTACAATATTCCCATCTTGACTGGCCACTTGGCTTGGGAACTCCAATTTTTTACATTATCACCAATTAATTCTTTCCACCTGTTAATTCCCATGAATTATAGGCATCACAATTCTTAGTGAAATGAGTACCCTTGCAGAAGACAGTCTCTTTTCTTTGCCTGACTTCTTATCAACTGGGTTACCCTTACTGAGGTACTTATTCCTCTCACTTTGATGTGAGGAACCACTATTGATTCCGAACCAGGTGGCTCGGTGGCCTGGTGGCTAAAGCTCCCGCTTCACACACGGAGGGCCCGGGTTCGATTCCCGGCGGGTGGAAACATTTCGACACGTTTTCTTACACCTATTGTCCTGTTCACCTAGCAGCAATTAGGTACCTGGGTGTTAGTCGACTGGTGTGGGTCGCATCCTGGGGGGCAAGATTTGAGGACCCCAATGGAAATAAGTTAGACAGTCCTCGATGACGCACTGACTTTCTTGGGTTATCCTGGGTGGCTAACCCTCCGGGGTTAAAAATCCGAACGAAATCTTATCTTATCTTGTCACTTGATATGTGCCTATGTAACCCTTAATTATGATTATTACCACTAGGATCATTTTTCCCTTTGTGAGACTTGACACATACCTCAGAGTCATAATATTATGTGTTATATCCTTACAACTGTTTGGCTGACTGGTCTGCAATTGAACAATTAATTCTTGCCGACCTAGTCTGATTTCTTCCAGACCGTACTCTGGAGGTTTTGGCAAACCTACCCTTTGCATTAATAGGTTGATCAACTGCCTGGTTTAGACCTTTAATTTATTCAAAACCTTACTTTTACAGGACAGTTTTTCCTCCAATTCGTAATGTTGATTAATTAAAACATTCATTTCCATTCCATCTGCACAATTCTCCATCAGATCTCTTTCACAGTCTTTAAACCACAATTTGTGCCACTCAAATCTACTCTTTAAAGCATATAAATTTAACTTAATTCCTAAGGGTTCATGGTTTCTTGTCCCATTAACTCCATACACTTGTATGATTTAGTAACATGGCCCTTCCAAGCTTGCAATGATGCTTCTTTTGCTTTGACCTCCATTGAACTTGCCAGCCACATTAACTTCATCAGATCCAGCCATAGTTATAGAATTATTAATCACTGATTATACAACTTAAGTAGACACTTTATAAAAGTAATTCTTGCACTTTACTCTTGTACAAATCCTAACCACAGATATGCTACCAATTAATTGGGCTAATTATCATCCACCACACAGTCGATTAAATTTGTGTACAATATACCCACTTCCTTCAATCATTTAATTATTAATTCAATTAATAAATTTTTCACTGATTACATCCAGTTCGACGGACCAGTGGGCAGATATGGAAAATTTATAAGGGGTTACCTGTATGAACCTCAACATTCCATTCATACAAGTAATCTCACTGGGAGGCGACAACCATATATTGTTTACAGTAGTCACCCCGTGTAGACGTGTGAGAAAACTTAAGCCACCCCTGGTCACTGCAAGTGGCACCTTCAACCTCATAAATCTTACTCATATCTATCCTAGACCAGTATAGAAGTGAATAACACCCACAAGTACAGTGCTATTAATTAGTTGTGGACTGTATGGATTATATTAGATTGACTGAAGGAAAAGGAGAGGTGGGTCACACACATATAAATCTATCAGGGAAAACACTTGTATAACACCACCACTTACCAGATTTTCTCTGGTCACTTGATGCAGCTGGATTACCTGCAACACTTATCACATTATAACATACCTAACTGGCCAGTATCAGTTTGCTATAACTAGATTATAATTATTATAATCAAAAAGAAGCACTATGCCACAAGGGCTACACAGCCCTGCAGGGGTAGGGAAGGAAGCAAGGGTATCAGGCGGCAGAAGGGGGGAGGGATGATTAGTAGGCTACAGAAAACCGCGAGGCAGGGGATAGTGCATGGGGAGAGGGTAGCAAGAGATTGAGGTAGAAAGGGCTGAAGGTATTATCATCAGAGTTTGTGGAGTAAGTCAGTTGTTGTCAAAAAGTCAATGACAGAGTCCGGATGAAAGGTGGGTCCATCAGCGAGAAGGGAAGGTAAAGAGAGAGCAGTGGAGCGAAGACAATGTAGGAGGTAAATTCTGCATGCTCGTTGATAAAGTGGGCAGTCTAACAGAATGTGGCTGACCGATACTGGAACCTGACAGTTCTCACAGAGAGGTGCCTCTCCATGAGATACCCATGACTAAGACGAGTATGGCCAATGCAAAGGTGGGAGAGAGTAGTCTCCCAACCTCGACACTGGTGACAAGATGGCCAGTAACCTACACTCGGTTTAATAGAACAAAGTTTGTTATTGAACAGAGGAGACCAACGTTGTTGCCAACGGGTGTGAAGGTGGGTAGCTATAGCAAAATAGTCAGTGAATGGAACATCTCTATATGAAACTGGAAGGTCATGTACTGCTGACCGCGCAGCAGTGTCTGCCTGTTCATTGCCCTGTATGTCAACATGACTATATCTTTATGTTTGGTAGAGATACGGCATAACCAAAGTTGGATACAGAGAACTAGGGGGTGAGGTGTGTCAAATTTTTGTATAGCACGTAAAGCACTAAGGAAGTCTGAAACAACCACAAAGGATGACACAGGCATAGATGCAATACGGATAAGTGCTGCAAGAATGGCATAAAATTCAGCAGTAAAAATGATAGTCGAAGACAGTAAATGTCCTCGCACGATGCTGTCCGGAAACACTGCTGCAAATCCGACGCCATCAGAAGACTTAGAGCATCTGTGTACACTGCGATGGCATGAGAATGAGAGTGGAAGTGGTCAAGAAAAAGAGCGGGAAGCTACCGTATGCAGTTGGGCTTTCGAGCAAGGGAGTGAGAAAGAACAGACTCGAACAGCTGGAATTTCCCAGGGGGATAGGGAAAAGTGAGATGCTACATGAACATAGAAAGGTGGCAATTGAAGGGAAGACAAGAGCGAAAGTAAGCGAAGAGAAAAGGGACCGAGCAAACCGGGGCGGCAAACAAATAATGTCTACTAATATCAGTGACTATTCTATAAATGGAAGGACTGCAAAGATCATGAGAGTGTACATAGTAGCGAAGGCAATGGGCATCACGGGGATCAGACAAGGATAGAACATTCGCTTCTGCATAGAGGCTCTCAACAGGGGAAGAGCGAAAAGCACCAAGGCATAAACGTAATCTCTGATGATGGATGGAATTAAGGCTGGAGAGAGTAGCAGGAGAGGCCGCTAAATCGATCTGGTCACCATAATCGAGTTTCGATAAAATGAGGGCTGAATGTAGGCAAAGGAGAGTTTGACCATCAGCTCCCCATGAAAGATGAGCAAGGGTTTTAAGAAGGTTCAGCCGGCTGTGACAAGTTGCCTTCAGAGAGGTAATGTGAGGTTTCCAGGATAACCTACGGTCAAAGAGAAGGTCTAGAAACCTGACTGTATCTTGTTCAGGGATACGAGAGTCATAGAGGTACAAAGGATGATTGGAGATGACAAAGCGTCTAGTGAAAGTAATTTGGTGAGTTTTGGAACTGGAAATTTTAAACCCATGCGTGGTGTCCCAATTGGAAACACTGTCGACCGCATGCTGGAGAGAAACTGTAATGAGGTGACAGTCAGCGCTTGCACAAGCAAGAGCGAAGTCATCTACATAGAGTGATGACCAAATATTGAATGGAAGAACAGAGGCCAAATCATTTATAGGAAGGAGAAAAAGTGTTATGCTTAGAACACATCCCTGAGGGACACATTCAGCTTGGACAAAGTCCGTGGAGAGCACATCATTCACACGAACATGGAAATGTCTGTCAGTTAAAAATTCTTAAGGAAGGAAGGTAGATTGCCTCGGAGGCCTAAGGAGTGAGCTTGGGCCAAAATATTATACCTCCAAGTTGTGTCATATGCCTTCCCAACGTCAAAAAATATGGCAATAACTGAGTGATTATTCGCAAAGGCATTGCGAACATACTTATCCAAGCGTAGCAAGGGGTCTATGGTAGATCGGCCCTTACGAAACCCATATTGACTAGTGGAGAGACTGTTGTGTGTCTCTAAATACCACATTAAATGTCGATTTACCAGACATTCCATCACTTTACAAACTACACTGGTAAGAGCAATGGGACGATAGTGGGAGGCATCGTGTCCTGTAGTACCTGGTTTGTGGAAAGGGAAAACAATGGCAGATTTCCACAGCTGGGGAAAAAATCCTTGTGACCAACTAAGAGGTGTAAGAGGACTGCAAGGGCTGACTGATTAAAATGTTGTAACATCCGAATATGAATGTCATCAGGCCCAGCTGCCGATGATCAGCAAGTTGAGTGTGTTGCCCCTAGTTCCCTAAGTGTAAAAGGCACATTATACTGTTCTGCTCTGAGAGAAGAAAAGTCCAAGGGTACTAACTCTCTGGCAGACTTCGAGGAAAGAAACGAGGGGCATAGATGGAGCCCCCGGGAAATACAGACCAGATGAGTGCCAATTTCAATGGCAATGTCAAGAGGGTTTGCTATATCAACACAGGCGACACATAGAACAGGGGCCGGGTCAGGAGAGTATTTACCACCCAATTTCCTCACTTTTTTCCAGACTGCACTCATAGAGGAAGCAGAGGTGATGGTGGAAACATAATCTCGCCAGCAAGTGTGTTTAGCATCATGGATGACACGGCAAGCGACCGCACGCTTCTGCTTAAAATCAAAAAGTCTCTCAGTTCTATTGTACTGGTACCTGCCTTATGCAGTGCATTTGAAACATACTGCACGAGCACAAGCAGGAGACCAGCAAAGCACGCACTTCTGAGAATGCCTGCCTGAGGTTTGGGGTATAGAATGAGAAGCTGCGGTTAAAACTGACATCGAGAAGAGGTGTAGGAGCTCATCAATGGAGGATGAAGAAGGAACCTCACTAAAAGCAGTGAGTTGCGAGTAAAGGTCCCAATTTGCCTGATCAAATTGCCAGTGAGGGCCACAGAAAGGTGGTGAATATGAAGAAAAAATAATTGGAAAATGATTGCTGTCATGTAAGTCCGGTAGAACAGACCAGGCGAAGTCTAGTGCCCTGGAGGCGGAGCAGACTGATAGATCGATACAAGAGAGTATGAGTACGAGGCTCAAAATGGGTGGGAGTACCTGTATTTAAAACATAGAGGGGGTGAGAGGTGAGAAAAGCCTCCAACTGGATGCCACATGAGTCACAATGATACCCCCCAGAGGAAATGGTAGGCATTAAAATTGCCAAGTAACAGAAGTGGTGGTGGTAAGGATGAAAAAAGAAAGGCAAAATCTGGGAAAGAAAATGCCCGAGAAGGAGAGAGATATAAAGAACATATTGTAAACCACTTATTCAAGTGGATACGGGCTGCAGTGTAATGCAGCGAGGTATGGACAAATAAATAACAAAAAAGGCACAATACCGTGGCTGGAACGATACACAAATAACCCGCACATAAAAGAGAGAAGCTTACGACGACGTTTCGGTCCGACTTGGATCATTGACAAAGTCACACTAACCAGAGGTGGAGCAGAACGGCTATATATAGGCAGGAAGAGGTGGTGGAAGTAGTAGTAGTAGTAGTAGTAGTAGTAGTAGTAGTAGTAGTACAAGAGTTGTATATAATACCGACAAGATGAAATTAAGACACATGCACAACACCTGGGCATCCCCATCATAGACGTTTCGCCATCCAGCCAGCCACTGGATGGCAAAACATCCACAACAAAGACAACCAGACGCCGCACATGTGTCTTAATTTCATCAGTAGTTGTAGTAGTAGTAGAAGAAGAAGAGGTAGTAGTAGTGGTAGTGGTAGAAGTGGGAAATAAAAAGGACGAGCCAGTCAAATACAATGGAAGGGGAGCACTGCAAGAGAGCTAGATGCCCACAGAGGGAGAGCAAGCGCACAGAGGTGCGTGCAAGGGAAGTGGTGAAATAAATGAAGAAGGAACAGAAACGCGAGACATGAGAGAGAAAGACAACCCAGAGGAGCAAAGGAAAGAGGAAAGGGGAAGAGGAAGAAAAAGAAAAAGAAAAAATGAGGATTCAGGTTAAGTCACGGGTGTTCTGAAGTTTGGAGCATTTTACAATGTAGTGGGAGAGGAAGGCATCTACAGAGACGAAGCCAGGGCTAAGGTTCATACAAGGAAAGTTGTGTATTAGAGAGGATTCAACTAGACGGCGACTGTTCGAGTTGGAAGTAGGGAAGACAGTTTTAGCAGAAGACCAGTCAATAGGATGGCTATGATCTCTGATGTGACAGAAAAGAGCATTGTTAGTGTCGGCAAGCCTAACACTATTTTTGTGCTCCCTAAGTCTGTCAGAAAGAGATCGACCAGTTTCTCCGAAGTATTGAAGAGGACAGGAGGAGCAAGAAATAGAGTAGACACCAGGAACATCTGTAGAGGGAGGAGAGGTATGAACGAGATTAGTGTGAAGAGTGTTAGTCTGGTGGAAGGTAAGCTTGATCTCTATGGGACGGAGAGAATTGTTGAGATTAGAAAGACCGGAAATGTAGGGAAGGCAGAGGATAGAAGAGTTTTCATGAGTAGAGAGTTTGGGAGAAAAGAAATTGCGTTTAGCACGTGAGAGGGCAGAGTCTATGAAATGGGAAGGGTAGCCAAGACGGGAGAACGAATTATGAAGAGTGGAAATTTCTGCTGGAAGGAACTGAGGATCACAGATGCGGAGGGCACGGATAAAGAGGGAGATAAGAACACTTTTCTTGACAGGGGAAGCATGATAGGAAAAGTAGTGAATGTACATGCCACTGTGCATAGGTTTACAGTAAACGGAAAAGGAAAAACCTGTATCTGAGCGGTGGACATGGACATCAAGGAAAGGAAGCAAGGAATTAGATTCCCATTCAGCTTTAAACTTAATGGAAGGGGCAAGATTATTAAGAGCTTCAAGAAAAGGTTGGAAGAGACTGGAGTCATGAGGCCACAGAGCAAAGATGTCATCCACATAGCGGAGCCAGAGTGAAGGTTGCACATCGAGGGTAGGAAGAAGAACAGTCTCGAAGTATTCCATGTAAAGATTAGCAAGGACAGGAGAGAGAGGAGAGCCCATAGCGACACCGAAGGTTTGAGAATAATATTTCCCTTGGAAGGAAAAGGAGTTAGAGTCCACACAGAGGTGGATCAGATCAAGAAAGACATCAGTGGGGATAGGGAGATGAAGAAACCCTTCATGGGCCTTCTCTCTAAGGAAATCAAGGACATCATCAAGAGGGACATTGGTGAAGAGGGACTCAACGTCAAGACTAAGCATCTTACAGGTTGGGAGAAAGCGAACCCGTTCAATGAAGTCTTGAGAGTGACGGAGATGGGCAGGAGAAAAAGTACCAAGAAAGGGAGTGAGGGTTTTGACCAGCCAAGAAGCAAGAGAATAAGAGACAGAACCTCTAGAGGATATGATAGGACGAAGAGGAATATCAGGTTTATGACTTTGACCTTGTTCAACGGTTTCGTGTCATCTGTCCCTCTCTTCCCTATTTCTATGGCCTTCCCAAAACTCATAAACCTGATATTCCTCTTTGTCCTATCATATCCTCTAGAGGTTCTGTCTCTTATTCTCTTGCTTCTTGACTGGCCAAAACCCTCACTCCCTTTCTTGGTACTTTTTCTCCTGCCCATCTCCGTCACTCTCAAGACTTCATTGAACGGGTTCGCTCTCTCGCAACCTGTAAGATGCTTAGTCTTGACGTTGAGTCCCTCTTCACCAATGTCCCTCTTGATGATGTCCTTGATTTCCTTAGAGAGAAGGCCCATGAAGGGTTTCTTCATCTCCCTATCCCCACTGATGTCTTTCTTGATCTGATCCACCTCTGTGTGGACTCTAACTCCTTTTCCTTCCAAGGGAAATATTATTCTCAAACCTTCGGTGTCGCTATGGGCTCTCCTCTCTCTCCTGTCCTTGCTAATCTTTACATGGAATACTTCGAGACTGTTCTTCTTCCTACCCTCGATGTGCAACCTTCACTCTGGCTCCGCTATGTGGATGACATCTTTGCTCTGTGGCCTCATGACTCCAGTCTCTTCCAACCTTTTCTTGAAGCTCTTAATAATCTTGCCCCTTCCATTAAGTTTAAAGCTGAATGGGAATCTAATTCCTTGCTTCCTTTCCTTGATGTCCATGTCCACCGCTCAGATACAGGTTTTTCCTTTTCCGTTTACTGTAAACCTATGCACAGTGGCATGTACATTCACTACTTTTCCTATCATGCTTCCCCTGTCAAGAAAAGTGTTCTTATCTCCCTCTTTATCCGTGCCCTCCGCATCTGTGATCCTCAGTTCCTTCCAGCAGAAATTTCCACTCTTTCTAATTCGTTCTCCCGTCTTGGCTACCCTTCCCATTTCATAGACTCTGCCCTCTCACGTGCTAAACGCAATTTCTTCTCTCCCAAACTCTCTACTCATGAAAACTCTTCTATCCTCTGCCTTCCCTACATTTCCGGTCTTTCTAATCTCAACAATTCTCTCCGTCCCTTAGAGATCAAGCTTACCTTCCACCAGACTAACACTCTTCGCACTAATCTCGTTCATACCTCTCCTCCCTCTACAGATGTTCCTGGTGTCTACTCTATTTCTTGTTCCTCCTGTCCTCTTCAATACTTCGGAGAAACTGGTCGATCTCTTTCTGACAGACTTAGGGAGCACAAAAATAGTGTTAGGCTTGCCGACACTAACAATGCTCTTTTCTGTCATGTCAGAGATCATAGCCATCCTATTGACTGGTCTTCTGCTAAAACTGTCTTCCCTACTTCCAACTCGAAGAGTCGCCGTCTAGTTGAATCCTCTCTAATACACAACTTTCCTTGTATGAACCTTAGCCCTGGCTTCGTCTCTGTAGATGCCTTCCTCTCCCACTACATTGTAAAATGCTCCAAACTTCAGAACACCCGTGACTTAACCTGAATCCTCATTTTTTCTTTTTCTTTTTCTTCCTCTTCCCCTTTCCTCTTTCCTTTGCTCCTCTGGGTTGTCTTTCTCTCTCATGTCTCATGTTTCTGTTCCTTCTTCATTTATTTCACCACTTCCCTTGCACGCACCTCTGTGCGCTTGCTCTCCCTCTGTGGGCATCTAGCTCTCTTGCAGTGCTCCCCTTCCTTTGTATTTGACTGGCTCGTCCTTTTTATTTCCCACTTCTACCACTACCACTACTACTACCTCTTCTTCTACTACTACTACAACTACTGATGAAATTAAGACACATGTGTGGCGTCTGGTTGTCTTTGCTGTGGACGTTTCGCCATCTAGTGGCTGGCTGGATGGCGAAACGTCTATGATGGGGATGCCCGGATGTTGTGCATGTGTCTTAATTTCATCTTGTCGGTATTATATACAACTCTTGTACTACTACTACTACTACTACTACTACCACCACCTCTTCCTGCCTATATATAGCCGTCCTGCTCCACCTCTGGTTAGTGTGACTTTGTCAATGGTCCAAGTCGGACCGAAACGTCGTCGTAAGCTTCTCTTTTATGTGCGGGTTATTTGTGTGCAGACAAATAGTTGACAGTACGGAATATCATTGCACAGAAGAAGGGCACTTTCATTAAAGGTCCCATCTGAGAAAGGATCTGAAGAATACAATAAATTATAGCCTGAGATAGGTTGGAAAACAGCTAGTGTAATTTTGGTTCTTGTAAGCAAACACCAAGAGGGGAAAACCTGGAAAGCAACATCTGAAGCTCGCCCCAATTACCCCTGAGGCCGCAGATATTCCACTGTAAATAGGTCATGATTGGCAACGAGGAAAATACCAGGAATCCTTAGGGAAAGGCACCTATGGGCTAGAGGGGTTTGAAAAGTCTCTGTGCAGTGGCATCGGAAGACGTTTAAGCAGCAAAGGAACGGAGCATTGCAAAGAATGGAGTCGTGGAGATGGAGGAGAGGGAACAGGAGGTGGATCAGTGTCCACTGAAAGTTTAGTCTCTGCAATATATTCTGAAAAAGCATCAAGTCTTCCTGAACTCAAAGATGTTGTATAGGAGACAATATTGGAGAGAGGAGGAGGGTGAGTAAAGATTGGGACAGTAATGGACTGTACTAAAGTAGGGGGGGACAAAAGCATGTTGGGAACTGGAGAATTGGGGGAGGGGACAGATGAGGCAGAAACCTAGGAGGTGGCAGAAGAGGGAGAGACTTGGGAGGGGACAGGGGAGAGAAGCACAGAGTGAGGAGGGGCATGAACCTCCACACTTGTAATAGAGCCATTGAGAGGGAAAGAACCAGGTACAGAGACTGGAAAGGTAAAGTGAGGGGGCAGAAGAAGGGAAGGAGGGGGCAAGGAAGATTTGAGCAAAGGGGATTTTTTGGACTTCTGAGAAATAGAGGGACGACTGGTAGGTGTCGTACGAGATCTTGTTGATACCAGGTCTTGTGAGTGAGAACTCGAAGATGTCAGAACAGACTGAGGTGTTGAAGTAGGGACGTCTGAGCCCAGGACAGCAAAAGAATTAGATACAGGAGTGACTATGGGAGGGGCAACAACAGAGGAGGCTGCAGAAGATGGGACCCCAGAAGTGGGGGGACGTTTTGAAACACGAGAATAAGAAACACTGGGCAGTCTCCCTTGGAGGTGGAGATGAGAAACTGCCATAGCATAAGGGAGACCTGCTTCTTTGAGGCAACGGGTTTCACGCTCATTCAAGTAGATCTGGCAATGGTGAGAGTACGAAGGGTGAGCTTCATGACAATTAAGGCAAGAGGGAGGTCGACTGCAAGATGTATTAGAATGGCCGTCGGCACCACAGACTGGGCATTTGGCTATAGATCTGCAATATTTTGCTGGGTGACCAAATCGCCAGCAATTTCTACACTGTTGCAGTGCAGTGATCAGCTTTCGAACTTGTAACCGATGTCCTGCAACATAAACAGAGGATGGGAGTTCACGGCTGTCGAAAGTTAATTGAGCCACACTGCAAGGGTATTGTCTCGGCCCACGGGCAGGAAGGACATAAGTGTCTAGTTTGAGGATTGGGAGATCCTGGAGTTCCAGCTGTTCAAGAATGTCATTGCCACTTGTCTGGAAATTCTGTTGGACTATGGTACGGGGCAGAATGACTACCACTACAAGAATTGAGAGAATGATGTTTTTCAATAGTGATAGGAATAGTATCGATATGTGAAAGGAGAGAAAGATCATGAGCTTGGGTAGCATTCTGGACAGTGACAATGTGCGTACAGCTCAAGAGCATGAAATGAAATATCTCTACCAACATGTCATAGGAACAGGGAAGAATAGTTCCCAGGAGAAATGAAAGGGCCGGAAATCACCCTCTGCGCCCAAGAGGACCTCAACACCACAAGTAGTGCAGATGTGGCATGGAACCCATGCCATACCCTACCCTTCATGCCAGTAAACCAGCAATCCAGAATAGCAACCTCACATCTGCCGAGCTACCTCGGTGGACAAAAGAGAGGGCGGCCGCATATCCAGCACAAAGCATACCTCCTTTGGCCACCACCCCCGGAATCCAAAAGGCCGCCTCCAGAGATACACCTGTCACCCAAAAGACACCCAAATCCACCACCTGAAGACCAGAGAGGGAATGGGATATCCCCAGGTGATTCAGATTCCATGGCAAACTACACCACTGCCAAAAACTTCGACAGAATGGGATTGACCCCAGTACCCTTCCCTCTACCTAGGAACCAGTAGACCTGTGGGAAGAATCCCAAAGGCCAAAAATAGGAAGGGAATAAGGGAGGGATGGGGGGGAGGAGGAGGAAAGGAAAAAGGGAGGATGGGGTAGGGAAGGGGGGATTGGAGGGTAATTAGGTTCGGTCTGAGGAAGGAGACCAACAGGTCTAATTCCTCAGACCAAGAGCCTCTTCACCATGCCAAGGAGCCCCCCATGAAGAGGCCCGGTTGGTCAGGTACTGACTTTAGGTACCTGTCCAGTGCTTTCTTGAAGACAGCCAAAGTTCTATTGGTAATCCCCCTTATGTATGCTGGGAGGCAGTTGAACAGTCTTGAGCCAAAGTTACTTGTTGTGTTGTCTCTTATTATGCTAGTAGCACCCCTGCTTTTTATTGGGGGATGTTGCATCGTCTTCCAAGTTTTTTGATTTTCTAGGGAGTGATTTTCATGTGCAGGTTTCATACCAATCCCTCCAGGATCTCCCAAGTGTATTTTATCATGTATCTCTCTCGCCTGCATTCAGGGAATACAGATCAAGGACCTTCAACCATTTCCAGTAATTTAGGTGCCTCATCATACTTATGTGTGCCGTGAAAGTTCTCTGTACACTCTCCAGGTCTGTAATGTCTCCGGCCTTGAAGGGGGCCATTAGTGTACAGCAGTATTCCAGCCAAGAGAGAACAAGCGATTTGAAGAGGATCATCATGGGCTTGGCATCCTTAGTTTTGAAGGTTCTCATTATCCATCCTATCATTTTCTTAGCAGATGAGGTAGATACATTGTAGTTGTCTTTGAAGGCGTGATCCTCTGACATTATCACTCCCAGGTCATTTACATTTCTTTTTTGCTCTATTGTATGGTTAGAATTTGTTGTATACCCTGATATATTTTAATTTCCTCAAGTTTTCCATATCTGAGTAGTTGAAATTTCTCCTCGCTGAACTTCATATTGTTTTGAGTGGCCCATTCGAAGATTTGGTTGATGTCCACTTGGAGCCTTGCGGTGTTTTCGATGGAGGTCACTGTCAGGGTAGTCCAGGTGTCATCTGCAAAGGAAGACATGGAACTATGGCATACATCTCTATGTCCAAAATGAGGATGAGGAATAGAATGGTAGCGAGTACTAAGCCTTGTGGAACAGAGCTTTTTACTGTGACTGCCTCGGACTTTGCTCTGTTTACTATTACTCTTTGTGTTCTATTTGTCAGGAAGTTATAGACCCATCTACCAACTTTACATGTTATTCCTTTATCATGCATTTTGTGTGTTATTACACCATCATCACACTTGTCAAAAACTTTTGCAGTCTGCTTATGCTACATATGCATTTTGTTTATTCTCAACAGCATCCAGGGCCTTGTCATAGTGGTCTAGTAGCTGTGACAGGTAGGAGTGACCTGCTCTAAACCCGTGTTGCCATGGGTTGTGTAACTGATGGGTATCTAGGTGGTTGGTGATTTTGCTTCTTAAGGAAAATCGGCCTGATGACACTGGAGGACAGGAGGGTTAAGGTAGACACGATAATGGCAAAATACTGCGAGGAATAGACAAGGAGGACAGAGAGAGTAATGTTTCAGAGATTGGACACAGAAACAAGGGGTCACAGTTGGAAGTTGAAGACTCAGATGTATCAAAGGGATGTCAGGAAGTATTTCTTCAGTCATAGAGTTGTCAGGAAGTGGAACAGCCTAGAAAGTGACATAGTTGACGCAGGAACTAGACATAGTTTTAAGACTAGGTTTGTTAAGGCTCATGGAGCAGGGAGAGAGAGAACCTAGAAGCTATCAGTGAAAAGGCAGAGCCAGGAGCTATGAATCGACCCCTGCAACCACAAATAGGTGAGTACAAATAGGAGAGTACACACACAAGTGCGCACACTAGCGTGGGTCCGTGGGGTGAAGACGTGAGTAACAAGGCTCCGAGATCCTTAGCGTTGTATGGCGTGCAATAACAGTTAGCAGTAATCAGTGGTAGTGGAACGTCAGTGAACAATACTACGAGTGATAATTAAAGTTATTAGTTAAAGAAAGTGAGAGGAAAGCTGAAATCATAATATTTCAAAGCGCAAACCGTTGGGGGTCTTAGGCGCTGTTGCCACATTGGTAGTGGTAGGCCTGAAGAAGTGATGTCACGACAAGTTGTGTGCCATTATACATATAAAGTAATGTAATGTGAAGTGTATACTATCATCAGTGAAGAGTGAAATCACATGAGGAAGCGGGATGTATGAGAATATATGGTTATAATCATCACGGGTCAGGTCCCAGGAGGGTTGTGTCAGGTCACAAGAAGTTGCGGCCAGTCATTACACCGCACAAGATTCTCTCTCTCTCTCTCACACACACACACACACACACATGCACACATGCACACAGGCAGTGTTACTACCGGTAGTTATTAGCAGTAAGAATACATAGGAAGCTAGGAAGTCCTCTCTCAATGTGAACAAGGAAAATGATAATAACCAGCAACAATTAATACGTAAATCCAGAAAGGGCAATAAGTGGAGAGAGTAGATAATTGGGAAAGATAAATGAGACTAAATTTGTGCCTACACGACGGATCTTTCAACCACACAACCTACCCCCCGTAACCCACACTCCCTCACACACAAGCACACACACACAAGGGTAGACACTCACACACTCACACACACACACACACACACACACACACACACACACACACACACATACATACACACACACACATACACATACATACATAAAGAAATACACACACACAAACACACACACACACACACACACACACACACACACACATATACACACACACACACACACACACCACACACACACACACCACAGACACACACACCACACACACACACACCCACACACCACACATACACACCACACACACACACACCACACACACACACACCACACATACCCCACACACACACACCACACACACACCACACACACACACCACACACACACACCACACACACACACACCACACACACACACGCACACACACATACACACACACACACACACACACACACCCCCACACACCCTCCACTTGACACAAACACTTGACACAAACATGTACCCCCCCTCCCCTAACCACCTCTCCCCCTTCCCTAACCACCTCACCTTAGCCACCTACCCCTCCCCCAAACCACCTAACCCCTCCCCAAACCGTCTACCCCCCCAACTACCTCCCTCCCTCCAATAACCATCCTCCCCCTCCCCTATAACCATCCATCCCCTCTCTCCCCCAAACCATCTAACCCCCTCCCCCAACTATCTCTACCCCTCCAATAACCATCCTCCCCCTCCCCCACAACCATCCATCCCCTCTCCTAACCATCTATTCCCCTCCCCCTAACCAGGATGAGGACAAGGGGCTCCAAGGACGAATATGGGAGGGAGGAATGGGAGGTAGAGCTCAAAAAAAGAAAGGAAGACTGGGGAAGGAGACTAGATGAGCTGGAAAGGAAGATGGAAGAGAGGTTAGCAGCAGAATGCAGAAGGTGGAAGCAACAGGCCACAGCAGCAGAAATCAAGATAGAGAGATTAGAAGAGGAGCTGAGACATCTGAAACAGCACAGAGACAAAGATATTACAGAAGTAGCATTGGCAATGGCTACATCAAACACAGACAACAGGTCTGAAGGAAGCATGGAAACTAAACTGTATGCAGAGGTCCTGTCAAACCCACATGGGGCCAAAACAAAGACAGGGAGCACACTAGGACAGAATGAGAGGTTGGAAGACATTGAAGGAACTAGGACATGTGCAAGGACCTTACCAGATACCTGTGGGGGCCAGGAGCAGGTGAGCAGGAAGGATAAACCAAGAAGCATAGGGGCCATAACTAGGGAAGGGACTGAAGGAAGGAACACTCCATGGGAAGGAACTAAAACACATCAGAGGATGCAATGGGAGTCACAGTGGGAGGTGGAAAGGGAAAGATCCGTGTTTGTCTATGGGCTAGACGAAGCTAAAGGGGAAACTTATGATGAAAGAAAGCAGGAGGAGAAAAAAGCGATTGAAGATATCATGAAGGTGATAGGCGAGAGGGACATGACCCAGGTGGCAAATTTTCGGAGAATTGGGTGGTTCACAAAGAAAAGGAATCGGCCTCTCAAAGTAATTTTCAAGGCAGAATCAACCCGAACCATGATCCTGCAGGAGAGGCAAGCAGGAGTTCCGGAGTGTGTACCTCGATAGAGACAGAACACAGGACGAAAGGAAGACAATGAAAGAGAGAGTTCAAAAACGAAAGGAGAAATGGGAGGAAATGAAAAAGGAGAGCAGAATAACCCAGGATCAAATGGAAGGACAAGCGCACCCCCCAGAAACACCTGCAGAAGGACTCCAGCCACGACACCCCCAAGGCAACTGAACAATCCAAACCAACCATCACACACCGATCCCTCTGTTTCCACCCCCCGCACCACAGTTACAGTATTAGAACAGAAGTTGAAGGTTTGGTACACAAATGCAGATGGATTAACGAAAAACATGAGGAATGGCAAGAAAAAATCAATGAGAAGTCCCCAGACATCATAGCAGTTACAGAAACAAAACTCATGGAGACAATAACAGATGCAATCTTCCCACCAGGATACCAGATCATGAGGAAAGATAGAAGGGGCAGGGGGGGAGGTGGGGTTGCTCTGCTCGTAAAAAACAGATGGAAATTCGAGAAAATGGAAGGAATAGATGAGACGGGAGAAAGAGACTACATAGCAGGTACACTTCAGTCTGGGGAACACAAAGTGGTCATTGCAGTGATGTATAATCCACCACAGAACTGCAGGAGGCCAAGAGAGGAATATGAAGAGAGCAACAGAGCAATGGTGGACACACTTGCTGAGGTGGCAAGAAGAGCTCACTCCAGCAGAGCAAAGTTGCTGGTTATGGGGGATTTCAACCACAGGGAGATTGACTGGGAAAACCTGGAGCCACATGGGGGTCCCGAAACATGGAAAGCCAGGATGTTGGACGTGGTGCTGGAAAACCTCATGCACCAACATGTTAAGGACACTACCAGAGTGAGAGGGGAGGATGAACCAGCAAGATTGGACCTTGTGTTCACCCTGGGCAGCTCAGACATTGAGGACATCAAGTATGAGAGTCCCCTAGGAGCTAGCGACCACGTGGTTCTGTGCTTTGAATACATAGTAGAGCTGCAAGTGGAGAGAATAACAGGAGTTGAATGGGAAAAGCCTGACTATAAAAGAGGGGACTACATAGGGTTGAAGAACTTCCTGCGGGAGGTCCAGTGGGACAGAGAACTGGCAGGAAAGCCAGTAAATGAAATGATGGAATATGTAACAACAAAATGCAAGGAGGCAGTGGAAAGGTTTATTCCCAAGGGCAACAGTAACAACGGGAAGACCAGAACGAGCCCCTGGTTTACCCGACGGTGTAAGGAGGCAAAAACAAAGTGCAATAGAGAATGGAAAAAGTACAGAAGGCAGAGAACACACAAAAATAGGGAGATCAGTCGCAGAGCCAGGAATGAGTACGCACAGGTAAGGAGGGAGGCCCAGCGACAGTATGAAAATGACATAGCATCGAGAATCAAGACTGACCCGAAACTGTTGTATAGCCACATCAGGAGGAAGACAACAGTCAAAGACCAGGTGATCAGATTAAGGACAGAAGGTGGAAAACTCACAAGAAATGATCAGGAGGTATGTGAGGAGCTGAACAGGAGATTTAAGGAAGTTTTTACAGTAGAGACAGGAAGGGCTGTGGGAAGACAGCACAGAAGGGAACATCAAGAGGGAATATACCAACAAGTGTTGGATGACATACGAACAACTGAGGAGGAGGTGAAGAAGCTCTTAAGTGACCTTGACACCTCAAAGGCGATGGGACCGGACAACATCTCCCCATGGGTCCTTAGAGAAGGAGCAGAGATGCTGTGCGTGCCTCTAACCACAATCTTCAACACATCCCTTGAAACTGGGCAACTACCTGAGAAATGGAAGACAGCTAATGTAGTCCCCATATTTAAGAAAGGAAACAGAAATGAGGCACTAAACTACAGACCTGTGTCTCTGACATGTATTGTGTGCAGTCATGGAGAAGATTATCAGGAGGAGAGTGGTCGAACACCTGGAAAGGAACAAGATTATAAATGAAAACCAGCATGGGTTCATGGAAGGCAAATCTTGTATCACAAACCTCCTGGAGTTTTATGACAAGGTAACAGAAGTAAGACACGAGAGAGAGGGGTGGGTAGATTGCGTTTTCCTAGACTGCAGGAAGGCCTTTGACACAGTTCCCCACAAGAGATTAGTGCAGAAGCTGGAGGATCAGGTGCACGTAAAAGGGAGGGCACTGCAATGGATAAGGGAATACCTGACAGGGAGGCAGCAATGAGTCATGGTCCGTGAAGAGGTATCACAGTGGGCGCCTGTTACGAGCGGGGTCCCACAGGGGTCAGTTCTAGGACCAGTGCTATTTTTGATATATGTGAACGACATGATGGAAGGAATAGACTCTGAAGTGTCCCTGTTCGCAGATGACGTGAAGTTGATGAGAAGAATTAAATCGGACGAGGATGAGGCAGGACTGCAAAGAGACCTGGACAGGCTGGACATGTGGTCCAGCAACTGGCTTCTCGAATTCAATCCAGCCAAATGCAAAGTCATGAAGATTGGGGAGGGGCAAAGAAGACCGCAGACAGAGTATAGGCTAGGTGGACAAAGACTACAGACCTCACTCAGGGAGAAAGACCTTGGGGTGACCATAACACCGAGCACATCACCGGAGGCACACATCAACCAAATAACCGCTGCAGCATACGGGCGCCTGGCAAACCTGAGAATAGCGTTCCGATACCTTAATAAGGAATCGTTCAAGACACTGTACACTGTGTATGTTAGGCCCATACAGGAGTATGCAGCACCAGTCTGGAACCCACACCTGGTCAAGCACGTCAAGAAGTTAGAGAAAGTACAAAGGTTTGCAACAAGGCTAGTCCCAGAGCTCAAGGGAATGTCGTACGAGGAAAGGTTAAGGGAAATCGGATTGACGAAACTGGAGGGCAGAAGGGTCAGGGGAGACATGATAACGACATACAAGATACTGCGGGGAATAGACAAGGTGGACAGAGATAGGATGTTCCAGAGAGGGGACACAGGGACAAGGGGTCACAACTGGAAGCTGAAGACTCAGACAAGTCACAGGGACGTTAGAAAGTATTTCTTCAGTCATAGAGTTGTCAGCAAGTGGAATAGCCTAACAAGTGAAGTAGTGGAGGCAGGAACCATACATAGTTTTAAGAAGAGGTATGACAAAGCTCAGGAAGCAGAGAGAGAGAGGATCCAGTAGCGATCAGTGAAGAGGCGGGGCCAGGAGCTGAGTCTCGACCCCTGCAACCACAATTAGGTGAGTACATATACGAGCACACACAAGGAGCTATGTATCGACCCCTGTAATACAAATATGTGAGTCCACACATACACAAGTGCACATACACATGAGCACATGCACACATGTGCACACACACACGTGGTAATGCTTTGTTTACAGGGAGCAAAGTCAAGGAATTTCTCCAGAATGATTTGTAATATACCATTGTGGATAAAATACTTTGATATTACTTGAACATTTCTGAGTTGTCTCTGAATTCATTAATTTTATCACACTCCGGTACATAATGATGCAGTGTGTGACAATAGTCAATTTGGCAAAGTTTATATTTCGTTTGGTCTACATCTGGTGGTGGTGATTTAACCTGCCAAAGATACTTGTAACCCAGCCGGAGACGGGCGGTAGTGACATCCAAGAGTCTGCTTTTTTATTCAAATTCAAATTTATTTCCAAGTAGTACACTGAGATTATGCATTTACAATAATGGGTTGCAGTGCAAAGAGAGCCTCTATTATGCCTAGGCATTATGGGCTGACTTAATTTAAACGCTTACTGACTAGTCAATACTAAAGAAATTTATCATAGTTGTACAGTAGATCTATTAATTATAAGTGAATCTAATTTATATAAACCAATGGATATATTCATATATTCAAAAATGTTTTTTATGAAACGTGATTCAGTTATATTCCTGTCAACAATGGACAATAGGTTAACAAGTAAATATTGAAATCATTTTATGGGAATATAACATTTTGATTTGCAAATTATTATTATAATAATAAAGAAGTGCTAAACCACAAGGGCTATACAGCGCTGCAGGGCAGGAAGGAAGCGAGGGTATCAGGTGGCAAAAGGGAGATGGATGAGTAGTAGGTTATGGAGAACAGCGGGGCAGTGCATAGTGAAAGGGTAGAGGGCAGCAAAACATTGAGGTAGAAAGGGCAGAGGGAATGCGAAAGGTATCATCATCAGAGTTTGTGGAGTAAATCAGTCATTGTCAAGAAGTCAATGAGAGAGTCAGGATTAAAGGAGGGTCCATCAGCAAGAAGGGAAGGTAAAGAAAGAGTAGGAGAGCGGAGACATTTCTCACAGAGGGGAACATTATAATCAAAAAGAAGCGCTAAGCCACAAGGGCTATACAGCGCTGCAGGGTAGGGAAGGAAGTGAGGGTATTGGGCAGCAGAAGGGGGGAGGGATGATCAGTTACAGAAAACAGCGGAGCAAGGGATAGTGCGGGGGTAGAGGGTAGCAAGAGACTGAGGTACAAAGGGCTGAAGGTATCAGAGTTTGTGAAGTCAGTTGTTGTCAAAAAGTCAATGAGAGAGACTGGATGAAAGGTGGGTCCATCAGCGAGAAGGGAAGGTAAAGAGAGAGCAGCGGAACAAAGACGACGACAGAGGTAAATTCTGCATGCTCATTCATAAAGTGGGCAGTCTAACAAAATGTGGCCGACTGATAATGGAACCTGACAATTCTCACAGAGAGGAGCAGGGCGCCTCTCCATGAGATATCCATGAGTAAGACGAGTATGGTCAATGTGATGACGGGAGAGAGTAGTCTCCCAACCTCGACACTGGTGATAAGAAGACGGCCAGTAACCTATACTTGGTTTAATTGATTGAAGTTTGTTACCGAGCATAGTAGACCAACGTTGTTGCCAACGGGTGTGAAGGTGGGTAGCCATTGCAGCAAAATAGTCCGCAAATGGAATACCTCTATATGAAACTGGTAGGTCATGTACTGCTGACCACACAGCAGTGTCTGCCTGTTCATTGCCCTGTACGTCAACATGGCCAGGGACCAAACAAAAAAAATATCTTTATGCTTGGTAAAGATGCGGCGTAGCCAAAGTTGGATACGGAGGACTAAGGGGTGAGGTGTATCAAATTTCTGAATAGCCTGTAAAGCACTAACAGAGTCTGAGACAACCACAAATGATGACACAGGCATAGATGCAATATAGATAAGTGCTGCAAGAATGACATACAATTCAGCAGTAAAAATACTAGCCGAAGATAGTAAATGCCCTCGTATGATGCTGTCTGGAAACACTGCTGTGAATCCTATGCCATCAGAAGACTTAGAGCCATCTGTGTACACTGCAATGGCATGTGAATGAGAGTGAAAGTGGTCAAGAAAAAGAGAGCGAGAAGCGACCGAAGACAGTTGGGCTTTCGAGCAAGGGAAAGAGAAAGAACAGACTCGAACAGCTGGAACTTCCCAGGGGGGTAGGGAAAAGTGAGATGCTACATGAACATAGAAAGGTGGTAATTGAAAAGAAGACAAGAGCGAATGTAGGCGAAGAGAGAAGGGACAAAGTAATCAGGGGCGGCGAACAAACAAAAGAATGTCTACTAATATCAGTGACCATTCTATAAATGGAAGGATTGCGGAGATCATGAGAGCGTACATAGTAGCGAAGGCAATGGGCATCAAGTCGATCGGATAAGGATGGAATGTTCGCTTCTGCATAGAGGCTCTCAACACGGGAAGAGCGAAAAGCACAAAGGCATACACGTAATCCTTGGTGATGAATGGGGTTAAGGCTACAGAGAGTAGCAGGAGAGGCCGCTGAATAGATCTGGTCACCATAATCAAGTTTCGATAAAATGAGGGTGGAATGTAGGCGAAGGAGAGTTCGACGATCAGCTCCCCATGAAAGATGAGCAAGGGTTTTAAGAAGGTTCAGCCGGTTGTGACAAGTTGCCTTCAGAGAGGTAATGTGAGGTTTCCAGGATAACCTACGGTCAAAGAGGAGGTCCAGAAACCTGACTATCATGTTCAGGGATACGGGAGCCATAGAGGTACAAAGGATGATAGAAGATGACAGAGCATCTAGTGAAAGTAATTTGGCGAGTTTTGGTACTGGAAAATTTAAACCCATGTGGTGGCCCAATTGGAAACACGGTCGACTGCATGTTGGAGAGAAACTGTAATGAGGAGACAATCAGCGCCTGCACATGCAATAGCGAAGTCATCAACATAGTGATGACCAAATATCTGATGGAAGACTAGAGGCCAAATCATTCGTAGGAAGGAGAAAAAGTGTTGTGCTCCGAACACATCCCTGGGGGACACCTTCAGCTTGGATAAAGTCCGGGGAGAGCACATTGTTAACCCGAACACGGAAATGTGTCAGTTAAAAAGTTCTTAAGGAAGGATGGTAGATTGCCTCAGAGGCCTAAGGAGTGGGCTTGGGCCAAAATATTATACCTCCAAGTTGTGTCATAGGCCTACTCAAGGTCAAAAAATGTGGCAATAACTGAGTGGTTATTCACAAAGGCATTACTAACATACGTATCCAAGCGTAGTAAGAGGTCTATGGTAGAACGGCCCTTACGAAAGCCATATTGACGAGTGGACAGACTGTTGTGTGTGTCTAAATACCACTAAACGTCTATTTACCAAGCGTTCCATCACTTTGCAAACTGCACTGGTAAGAGCAATGGGACGATAGCGGGAGGCTTCATGTCCCGTAGTGCCCAGTGTGCGGAAAGGGAGAACAATGGCAGACTTCCACGGCTGTGGAAGAACTCCTTGTGACCAAATAAGATTGAAAAGGCGTAATAGGATTGCAAAAGCTGATGGATGTAAATGTTGTAGCATATGAATGTCGTCGGGCCCAGCTGCCGATGATCGGCAAGCTGAGAGTGTTGCCTCCAGTTCTTGAAGTGTAAAAGGCACATTATACTGTTCTTCTCTGAGAGAAGAAAAGTCCAAGAGTGCTAACTCTCTGGCAGACTTTGAGGAAAGAAACGAGGTGCATAGATGGAGCCCCTGAGAAATACAGACCAGATGATTGCCAATTTTGTTGGCAACATCTGGTGGGTTTGCTATATCAATAACGGAAAATTGCCGAACAGGAGCCGGGTCAGGAGACTATTTACCACTCAGTTTTTGTGCTTTTTTCCAGACTGCACTCAGAGGAAGCAGAGGTGATGGTGGAGACAATCTCGCCAGCAAGTGCGTTTAGCGTCACAGATGACACAACGAGCTTCTGCTAAAAATCAAGAAGTGTCTCCATGGTTCTATTGTACCGGTACCTGCCCCACGCAGCGTGTTTCAAACGTACTGCATGAGCACAAGCAGGAGACCACCAAGGCACGCATTTCTGAGAATGCCTGCCCGAAGTTTGGGGTATAGAATGAGAAGCTGCAGTTAAAACGGAGGATGAGAAGAGGTGCAAAAGCTCATCAATGGAGGACGAAGAAGGAACCTCACTAAAAACAGTTAGTTGTGAGTAAAGGTTCCAATTTGCCTGATCAAATTGCCAGCGTGGGATATGAAGAGGTGGTGAATATGAAGGGGAAGTAAGAATGATTGGGAAATGATCGCTGTCATGTAAATCCGGGAGAACAGACCAGGTGTAGTCTAATGCGGCGGAGGAAGAGCAGACCGAGAGATCGATGCAAGAGATAGTATGAGTCTGAGGATCAAAATGGGTGAGAGTACCTGTATTTAAAACATGGAGGGGGTGGGTAGCAAGAAAAGCCTCTGACTGAATGCCACAGTAATAACAGCGAGACCAGCCCAGAGGAAATGATGGGCACTAAAATCGCCAAGTAACAGAAGTGGTGGCAGTAATGATGAAACAAGAAAGGCAATATCTGGGATAGATAATGCCCAAGAAGGAGAGAGATACAAAGAACAGTGTATATACCACCTATGCAAGTGGATATGGGCTGCTGTGTAATGCAGCGAAGAAAGAAAAAATAGCTGATGGTACGGAATATCAGTGCGTAGAGAAGGGCACTTTCATTAAAGGTCCCATCAGGAAAAGGATCTGAAGGATACAATAAATTATAGCCTGAGATGGGATAGATAATGGCAGGGTGTAATTTTGGTTCCTGTAAGCAAACACCAACAGGGGGAAACTGGGAGAGCAACATCTGAAGCTCACCCCAATTACCCCTGAGGCCGCGAATATTCCACTGTAAATAGGCCATGATTGGCGCTGATAAAGATACCTGAAATCCGCAGGTAAGGGTACCTACGAACTAGAGGGGTTAGAAAAGTCCACATGTGGTGGTCAAGGAAAACGTTCAAGTAGCGAAGGAACGGTGCATTGTGAAGAAAGGAGTTGCGCAGATGGAGAAGAGGAAAGAGAAGGAACAAAGGGTGGATCAGTGTCCATTGATGATTTGGTCTCTGCAATATATTCGGACATTGCTTCAAGTGTTTTGGAGTTCAGAGACGTCGTATGGGAGACAATATTGGAGATGGAAAGAGGAGGAGTTTGAGTAAAGATCGGAGCTGTAATGAACTGTACCAAAGTGGGGGGGGGGGAGGGCGAAAGGGTGGAGGGAACTGGAGAAGTGTGGGAGGGGACAGAAGAGGCAGAAACCTGGGAGGTGGCAGAAGAGGAAGAACTTGGGAGGGGACAGGGGAGGAAGGCACAGTATGAGGAGGACGAACCTCCACACTTGTAACAGAGCCAGTGAAAGGGTAAGACCCAGGTACAGAGACCGGAAAGGTAAAATGTGGAGGTGAATCAAGGGAAGGAGGGGTTTAAGGAGATTTTTTGGACCTCTGAGAAGTAGAGGGACGACTGGGAGGAGGTGTCGTACGAGGTCTTGTCGATACCGGGGTTTGTGAGAAGTGAGGACAGACTGAGGAGTTGAAGTAGGGACATCTGAGCCCAGGACAGCAAAAGAGTTAGATACAGGAGTTACTATGGGACTGGCAACCACAGAGGAGGCTGCAGAAGATGTGACCCCAAAAGTGGGGGGACGCTTTGAAACACGAGAATAAGAAACATGGGGCAGTCTCCCTTGCAGCCGGAGATGAGAAACCGCCATAGCATAAGGGAGACCTACCTCCTTGAGGCAACGAATTTCCTGCTCGTTTAAGTAGACCCGGCAATGGCGAGAGTACGAAGGGTGAGCCTCATGAAAATTAAGGCAAGAGGGAGTTCGACTGCAAGACGTATTAAAACTGTCATCGGCACCACAGACTGGGCATTCGGCTATAGATCTGCAATATTTTGCTGGGTGGCCAAATTGCCAGCAATTCCTACACTGTTGTGGTGTAGGGATCACCTTCCGAACTTGTAACCATTGTCCTGCTACATAAACAGAGGATGGGAGTTCACGGCTGTCAAAAGTTAAACGAGCCACATTGCAAGGGTATTGTCTTCGCCCGCGGGCAGGAAGAACATAAGTGTCTACCATGAGAATTGGGAGATCTTGGAGTTCCAGCTGTTCGAGAATGTCAGTGCCACATGTCGGGAAATTCTGTTGGACTATGGTATGGGGCAGAATAAGAGTACCACTACAAGAATTGAGAGAATGATGTTTTTCAATAGTGATAGGAATAGTATCAATATGTGAAAGAGAAAGATCATGAGCTTGGGTAGAATTCTGGACTGTGATGATGCGTGTACCACTCTTAAGAGCACGAAAGGAAATATCTCTACCAACATGGCGTAGAAGCGCTTTGCCAATATTATGGTTGGAAAGATAGGCAGTAGAAGAAGTCGGTCTTAATGTAAAGAATTTAGTCCATTGTGTGCTCCAAAACTGAGTGTGGAAAGGGAGTGCATGAGGTGTCGGTCTTTTCCGAGAAGAATGGGAAGGTAACAAAGTAACATCATCAGGAGATTGCTGTTGATGTTTAGAAGTGGGACCAGAGTCAGTCCGATGTGGGATGGGCTGGCGATTTCAAAATTGCCGGACCATAGACTGAGAGGCCTGAAGCATAGTCAAAGGAGAGCGGAGGTCAGACAAATCAAAGGAGTCAGTCGACACCCTGGCACCTGAAGCGGGTGACGAAACATCACCAGCAAGAGGTACACAGGTCTTAGGAGTGTCCGAAGAGTGGCCAAAAGACGAGGCGAGGTCAGAACGGGGTGCGGTAACAATAAGGGGCCCAGAGGTAGTGGGATCATGGATTGGGGACTCCATGGTTAGGTTACTTCTTTCTTTTTGATTTTAAGAAAAAAAAGAAAAGAAAAATAATAAAAATAAAAAAAGGGGGGACCGGGGAGGGATAGTTCCTAGGAGGAATGAAAGGGCCAGAAATCTCAATCCGTGCCCAAGAGGACCTCAGCACTGCAAGTAGCGCAGATGCAGCATGGAACCCGTGCCATACCCTACCCTTCATGCCAGTAAACCAGAAATCCTGGATAGCAACCTCACATCTGCCGAGCTACCTCGGTGGACAAAAGAGGGGGGCCGGATATCTGCCACAAAGCATACCTCCTTCAGCCACCTCCCCCAGAATCTGAAAGGTGGCTTCCAGAGATACACCTGTCGCCCGAAAGACACCCAAAGGCACCCTCCGGGATACTGGAGATGGATTGGGACATCCCCAGGCGGTCCAGATTCCATGGCAAACTACACCACCGCCAAGAACCTCAACGGAATGGGATGGACCAAGGTACCCTTTCCCCTACCTAGGAACTAGTGTGCCTGTGGGAAAATTCCAAAGACCAAAAAAGGAAGGGCAAAAGGGAGGGGTGGGGAGGAGGAAAGGAAAAAGGGGAGGATGGGATAGGGAAGGGGGGAGTGGGGGGTAATTAGGGTCGGTCTGAGGAAGGAGACTGACAGGTCTAATTCCTCAGACAAAGAGCCTCTTCACCACACCAAGGAGCCCCCCTTGAAGAGGAAAAACTTACAAAATAGTGCTCATACTGGTCTCACAGGCCATAAAAGTTACTTGAAAAAAAATTAGAAAATTATACCAAAAAAACTAAATAACCTAAAACCGGGTGACCAGCAATCGGCGATGTTACCGTATGCCAGTCATTTTCTGTTAACCTCACGCCTCCATATCTCGGTGAGTATTGATGGAAAATTATTTTTTGTTTAGCCTATAAGATTAAAAAAAAAAAAAAACCTATCTTTTCCTAATTTTTTTTTTAAATTTTTCTACCCTGAGAACAAGTCTGGGAGAGGGCCTGTTGACCCTGAAAGGGTTAAATTATTATTATTATTATTATAATCAAAAAGAAGCGCTAAGCCACAAGGGCTATACAGCGCTGCAGGGTAGGGAAGGAAGCGAGGGTATTGGATGGCAGAAGGGAGGAGGGATGATCAGTAGGTTACAGAAAACAGCGGGGCAGGGGATAGTACGGGGGTAGAGGGTAGCAAGAGATTGAAGTCGAAAGGGCTGAAGGTATCAGAATTTGTGAAGTCAGTTGTTGTCAAAAAGTCAATGAGAGTGGATGAAAGGTGGGTCCATCAGCAAGAAGGGAAGGTAAAGAGAGAGCAGCAGAGCGAAGACGACGACCAAGGTAAATTCTGCGTGCTCGTTGATAAAGTGGGCGGTCCAACAGAATGTGGCTGACTGATAATGGAACTAGGCAATTCTCACAGAGAGGAGCAGGGCGCCTCTCCATGAGATATCCATGAGTAAGACGAGTATGGCCAATGCGAAGACGGGAGAGAGTAGTCTTCCAACCTCGACACTGGTGATAAGAAGATGGCCAGTAACCTATACTCGGTTTAATAGATTGAAGTTTGTTGCCGAGCATAGTAGACCAACGTTGTTGCCAACGGGTGTGAAATTGGGAAGATATTGCAGCAAAATAGTACGTAAATGGAATACCTCTACATGAAACTGGAAGGTCATGTACTGCTGGCCGTGCAGCAGTGTCTGCCTGTTCATTGCCCTGTACGTCAACATGACCAGGGACCCAACAAAAAAAATATCTTAATGCTTGGTAAAGATGCGGCGTAGCCAAAGTTGGATACGGAGGACTAAGGGGTGAGGTGTATCAAATTTCTGTATAGCCTGTAAAGCACTGAGTCTGAGACAACCACAAATGATGACACAGGCATAGATGCAATACGGATAAGTGCTGTAAGGATGGCATACAATTCAGCAGTAAAAATACTAGCCGAAGATAGTAAATGCCCTTGTACGACGCTGTCCGGAAACACTGCTGCGAATCCTATGCCGTCAGAAGACTTAGAGCCATCTTTGTACACAGCAATGGCATGAGAATGAGAGTGAAAGTGGTCAAGAAAAAGAGAGCGGGAAGCGACAGTAGACAGTTGGGCTGTCGAGCAAGGGAGAGAAAGAACAGACTCGAACAGCTGGAACTTCCCTGGGGGTAGGGAAAAGTGAGATGCTACATGTACATAGAAAGGTGGTAATTGAAGAGAAGACAAGAGCGATTGAAGGCGAAGAGAGAAGGGACGGAGTAAACAGGGGCGGCGAACAAATAAAGAATGTCTACTAATATTAGTGACCATTCTATAAATGGAAGGATTGCAGAGATCATGAGAGCGTACATAGTAGCGAAGGCAATGGGCATCACGGCGATCGGATAAGGATGGAACGTTCGCTTCTGCATAGAGGCTCTCGACAGGGGAAAAGCGAAAAGCACCAAGGCATAAACGTAATCCTTGGTGATGAATGGGGTTAAGGCTAGAGAGTGTAGCAGGAGATGCCGCTGAATAGATCTGGTCACCATAATCAAGTTTCGATAAAATAAGGGTGGAATGTAGGTGAAGGAGGGTTCGACGATCAGCTCCCCATGAAAGATGAGCAAGGGTTTTAAGAAGGTTCAGCCGGCTGTGACAAGTTGCCTTCAGAGAGGTAATGTGAGGTTTCCAGGATAACCTACGATCAAAGAGGAGGCCCAGAAACTTGACTATCACGTTCATGGATACGGGAGCCATAGAGGTACAAAGGATGATCGGAGATGACAGAGCATCTAGTGAAAGTAATTTGGTGGGTTTTAGTGCTGGAAAATTTAAACCCACGTGTGGTGGCCCAATTGGAAACACGGTTGACTGCATGCTGGAGAGAAACTGTAATAAGGTGACAGTCAGCGCCTGCACATGCAATAGCGAAGTCATCAACATAGAGTGATGACCAAATATTTGATGGAAGACTAAAGGCCAAATCATTAATAGCAAGGAGAAAAAGTGTTGTGCTCAGACCACATCCCTAGGGGACACCTTCAGCTTGGATAAAGTCTGGGGAGAGCACATTATTAACCCGAACACGGAAATGCCTGTCAGTTAAAAAGTTCTTAAGGAAGGATGGTAGATTGCCTCGAAGGCCTAAGGAGTGGGCTTGGGCTAAAATATTATACCTCCAAGTTGTGTCATATGCCTTCTCAAGGTCAAAAAATATGGCAATAACTGAGTGGTTATTCGCAAAGGCATTACGAACATACGTATACAAGCATAGTAAGGGGTCTATGGTAGAATGTCCCTTACAAAAGCCATATTGACGAGTGGAGAGACTGTTGTCTCTAAATACCACACTAAACGTCTATTTACTAGGCGTTCCATCACTTTGCAAACTGCACTGGTAAGAGCAATGGGACGATAGTGGGAGGTTTCATGTCCCGTAGTGCCTGGTTTGTGGAAAGGGAGAACAATGGCGGATTTCCACAGCTGTGGAAGAACTCCTTGTGATCAAATAAGGTTGTAAAGGCGTAATAGGACTGCAAGGGCTGACTGATGTAAATGTTGTAGCATACGAATATGAATGTCGTCGGGCCCAGCTGCCGATGATCGGCAAGCTGAGAGTGTTGCCTCCAGTTCTTGAAGTGTAAAAGGCACATTAAACTGTTCTTCTCTGAGAGAAGAAAAGTCCAAGGGTGCTAACTCTCCGGCAGACTTTGAGGAAAGAAATGAGGGGCATAGATGGAGTCCCAGAGAAATACGGACCAGATGATTGCCAATTTCATTGTCAACATCTAGTGGGTTTGCTATATCAACACCGGCAACCCGCAGAACAGGAGCCAGGTCAGGAGAATATTAACCACTCAGTTATTGTACTTTTTTCCAGACTGCACTCAGAGGAAGCAGAGGTGATGGTGGAGACAATCTCGCCAGCAAGTGCATTTAGCGTCATGGATGACACGGCGAGCGATCGCATGCTTCTGCTTAAAATCAAGAAATCTCTCTGTGGTTCTATTGTACCGGTACATGCCCCATGCAGTGTGTTTCAAACGTACTGCACGAGCACAAGCAGGAGACCACCAAGGCACGCATTTCTGAGAATGCCTGCCCGAAGTTTGGGGTACAGAATGAGAAGCTGCGGTTAAAACGGAGGACGAGAAGAGATGTAAAAGCTCATCGATGGAGGACGAAGAAAGGACCTCTCTAAAAACAGTTATGTGTGAGTAAAGGTTCCAATTTGCCTGATCAAATTGCCAGCGTGGGATGTGAAGAGGTGGTGAATATGAAGGGGAAGTAAGAATGACTGGGAAATGATCGCTGTCATGCAAGTCAGGAAGAACAGACCAAGTGAAGTCTAATGCGGCGGAGAAAGAGCAGACCGAGAGATCGATGCAAGAGAGAGTTAGAGTCCGAGGATCAAAATGGGTGAGAGTACCTGTATTTAAAACATGGAGGGGGTGGGTGGCAAGAAAAGCCTCTAACTGAATGCCACGGGAATCACAGTGAGACCCCCCCCCAGAGGAAATGGTGGGCATTAAAATCACCAAGTAACAGAATCGGTGGTGGTAATGACGAAACAAGAAAGGCAATATCCGGAATAGATAATGCCCGAGAAGGAGAGAGAGATAAAGAACAGAGCATATACCACCTATGCAAGTGGATACGGACTGCTGTGTAATGCAGCGAAGTACGAACAAATAGCTGATGGTACAGAATATCAGTGCGTAGAAGGGCACTTTCATTAAAGGTCCCATCAGGAAAAGGATCTGAAGAATACAATAAATTATAGCCTGAGATGGGACAGATAACAGCAGAGTGTAATTTTGGTTCCTGTAAGCAAACACCAACAGGGGAAAACTGGGAGAGTAACATCAGAAGCTCACCCCGATTACCCATGAGGCCGCGTATATTCCACTGTAAATAGGCAATGATTGGCAATGATAAAGATACCTGAAATCCGCAGGTAAGGGTTCCTACGGACTAGAGGGGTTAGGAAAGTCCACATGCGGAGGCAGTGGAAAACGTTCAAGCAGCGAAGGAACGGTGCGCTGTGAAGAAAGGAGTTGCGCAGATGGAGTAGAGGAGAGAGAAGGAGTGGAGGGTGGATCAGTGTCCATTGATGGTTTGGTCTCTGCAATATATTCAGAGATTGCTTCAAGTGTTTCAGAATTCAGAGACGTCGTATGGGAGACAATACTGGAAATGGTAGGGGGAGGATGAGTAAAGATTGGAACTGTAATGGACTGTACCAAGGTAGGGGGGGGCGAAAGGGTGGAGGGAACTGGAGAAGCGTGGAAGGGGACAGAAGAGGAAGAAACCTGGGAGGTGGCAGAAGAGGAAGAAACTTGGGGAGGAACAGGGGAGGAAGGTACAGTACGAGGAGGAGGGTGAACCTCTACACTTGTAACAGCCAGTGAGAATGGGAGAACCAGGTACAGAGACAGGGAAGGGAAAATGAGGAGGTGGAAGATGGGTAGGTAGTGTTAACGGACCTTTTTTTGACTTTTGAGAAGTAGAGGGACGATTGGGAGGAGGTGTCATATGAGATCTCATCGCTACTGAGGCTTGTGAGAGAGAACATGAAGAAGCGAGATCAGACCGAGACGCTGAAGTAGGGACGTCTGAGCCGAGGACAGCAAAAGAATTAGATACAGGAGTGACTATGGGAGAGGTAACCACAGAGGTGGGTGCAGATGATGGGATACCAGAAGTGGGGGGACGTTTTGAAACACGGGAATAAGAAACACGAGGTAGTCTCCCTTGGAGGCGGAGATGAGAAACTGCCATGGCATAAGGGAGACCTTCTGCCTCTTTGAGGTAACGGATTTCCCGTTCATTTAAGTAGACTTGACAACGGCGAGAGTACGAAGGGTGAGCCTCATGACAATTAAGGCAAGAGGGAGGTCGATTGCAAGACGTATTAGAATGGACATCGGCACCACAGACTGGGCATTCGGCGATAGATCTGCAATATTTCGCTGGATGGCCAAATCGCCAGCAATTTCTACACTGTTGCGGTGTAGCGATCACCTTTCGAACTTGTAACCTATGTCCTGCTACATAAAATGAGGATGGGAGTTCACGGCTGTCAAAAGTTAAACGAGCCACATTGCTAGGGTATCGTCTCCACCCGCGGGCAGGAAGAACGTAAGTGTCTACCTTGAGGATTGGGAGATCTTGGAGTTCCAACTGTTCAAGAATGTCAGTGCCACATATCTGGAAATTTTGTTGAACTATGGTATGGGGGCAGAATGACTGTACCACTACAAGAATTGAGGGAATGATGCTTTTCAATAGTTACAGGAACAGTATCGATATGGGAAAGATGAGAAAGCTCATGAGCCTGGGTAGCATTCTGTACGGTGACGATGCGCATACCGCTCTTAAGAGCATGAAAAGAAATATCTTTACCAACATGGCATAGGAGTGCCTTGCCAATACTGTGGTCAGAAAGATAGGCAGTAGAGGAAGTCAGTCATAAAGTGAAGAATTTAGTCCATTGTGCAGTCTGAAACTGAGCGTGGAAAGGTAGTGAAGGACATGTTGATCTTTTCTGAGAAGAACGAGAAGGTGGAGAAGTATCATCAGCAGGTAATTGTTGTTGGCGTTTAGGCGTGGGACCAGAGTTGGTCCGATGTGGAACGGGCTGGCGATTCGAAAATTGCTGCACCGTAGAGGGAGAGGCCGGAAGCATAGTCAGAGGAGAGCGAAGGTCAGATAAATCGAAGGAGTCAGTTGAGGCCTCAGTACCTGAAGCAGGTGAGGAAACAGCACCGGCAAGAGGTACAGAGGCATGAGGAGTGTCCGAAGAGTGGTCCAAAGACGAGGCGGGGTCAGAACGGGGTGCGGTATCAATAAGGGGTCCGGGGGTAGCAGGTTCATGGACTAGGGCTGCCATGGTTAGGTTACTTCTTTCTTTTAGTTTGGGGGGACCGGGGAGGGATAGTTCCTAGGAGGAATGAAAGGGCCAGAAATCTCCCTCCTCGCCCAAGAGGACCTCAGCACCGCAAGCAGCGCAGATGCAGCATGGAACCCGTGCCATACCCTACCCATCATGCCAGTAAACCGGCAATCCGGGATAGCAACCTCACATCTGCCGAGCTACCTCAGTGAACGAAAGAGAGGGCGGCCGGAAATCCGCCACAAAGCATACCTCCTTCGGCCACCACCCCCGGAATCCGAAAGGTGGCTTCCAGAGGTACACCCGTCGCCCAAAAGACACCCAAAGCCACCCTCCGGGATACTGGGGATGAATCGGGACATCCCCATGCGGTCCAGATTCCACGGCAAACTACGCCACCGCCAAGAACCTCAACGGAATGGGATGGACCAAGGTACCCTTTCCCCTACCTAGGAACTAGTGTGCCTGTGGGAAAATTCCAAAGGCCAAAAAAGGAAGGGCAAAAGGGAGGGGTGGGGAGGAGGAGGAAAGGAAAAAAGGTGAGGATGGGATAGGGAAGGGGGGAGTGGAGGGTAATTAGGTTCGGTCTGAGGAAGGAGACTGACAGGTCTAATTCCTCAGACCAAGAGCCTCTTCACCACACCAAGGAGCCCCCCTTGAAGAGGAAAAACTTACAAAATAGTGCTCATACTGGTCTCACAGGCCATAAAAGTTACTTGAAAAAAAAAAAAATAGAAAATTATACCAAAAAACTAAACCTAAAACCGGGTGACCGGCAATCGGCGATGTTACCGTATGCCAGTCATTTTCTGTTAACTTCACGCCTCCATATCTCATTAAGTATTGATGGTAAATTATTTTTTGTTTAGCCTATAAGATTAAAAAAAAACCTATCTTTTCATAATTTTTTTTTTTAATTTTTCTACCCTGAGAACAATTCTGGGAGAGGGCCTGTTGACCCTGAGGCTGGATTACAAGTACCTCTCAAGGTCACTACCACAAGACATGTACAGTACAAGTACCTGCAGAGGTCATTACTATCAAACTTGTGCTTGGTTAATAAAACATTTATGTGTGATCAACATTTTATTCATCAATGTTATATTGACTACACTTGAGCTGCTTTCTTGCATGACCAGGTACAACAAGACTTAACAGTACTTTAGTTAGTAATATAAAAAAAATATTGACCATAAAATCCATCCAAAACAAAATATTAACAAAACATGAATACTGACCATAAAAGCCACCTTAAAACATTGAACATGAAAATTGTTCATTAAAGTTACACTAAGAAAATAAGCAAACAAGAATATCACACAGAAAATGCTACACAAGACATAATGACCAAACATTAATATTGACCATAATAATGACCATTAATGCTGACCATAATGGTGGCACTGTAGTGATGGTGACACCACTGTAATAGACACCACTGTCGTGATGGTGACACCACTGCAGTGACATCACTGTAGTGGTGACACCACTGTGGTGATAGTAACTTTTGACACTACTGCAGTTATGGTGAAACACAGCAGTGTTGGTAGTGAACTAGAATGTAAACACAACACCACAGTCTACCACAGTCACCTCTGTGATGTCACTGTGGTCGACTACTGCTCTCACCACATCCAGGCCTCTCACCACCTTACCAAAGACACGGGGCCACTGGCCACCATCTGTGAAGTCCCTGGTGGTGATGCAGAACTGTGCACTCTGGTCACCCCACGGCCAATACTGTGACACCACAGAACCAGCACTGCCTGACTTCTGGTACTGGTGATCACGCTGGTGAGGCAGTAGTGGTGCTCCTCCTTCACCATTATTATACTGGTAGTCTCCAGCCATCACACACTCCCCTGGCTCACCCTTGTTCCACACTTTCAACAGTTTAGTGTTAAGGTACGAGGAGCCTGACTGATGCTGTCCAGTACACAACAACACAAACTGTCTGGCCATCATGGTGTCAGTATCCAGCAGGATGTGGAGTCTTCGTCTGAGTGATCCAGGCCAAGCCAGGTCAATAAATACCAGCGTGGAGGACGACTCTAGTGCCTCCATCACCTCCGTCACCTTCACAAACAAATATCACTTACTATATGTTAACACTATTATAAATATTGAATATTAATTATCTCTTATTATTAATACAGTGAAACCTCGACTTACATGTTTAATCCGTTCCATGACCTAGCTCGTAACTCAATTTGCTCATATATCAAATCAATTTTCCTTGTTTAAATTAACTGAAATGCCATTAATGCATTCCAGCAGTATTCCTGCTCTCAGGAGGCAGGACAAAATACTTCAATATGATGCTAATATCAACTCTATGGCTTATTTATCTATCACAAATCTAATATGGCATAACAAACAATATAAATAACATAGAAACACGATATATACTCTAGAATAATAAAGTATGTCATCATGTTACTAGTGATAGCGACAGCATCCATTCCCGCTTCCACTGACTATTTTCAGATGCTCTTACAAGACAAAATGGAGTGTCTGTGAAGCTAACTGCACTAGATCAATAGTTTCATAAGGAAAGCACTGTAACAATGTATTTGTAAATAAGAAATATTGTATAAATACATAATAATGTAAAGAAATAAACTTGTTTTATAAAGTGTACATATGCTGGTGGAGGTGGAGGTGGAGGGTGGAAGATAGGCTACTTTCTACTAGCTCGTACTGCCTAGCAACAACCCACACACCTCGCTTGTTTATCTATGATTTCATGCTGTAATTCCATGGACATCATCCTCTTTTTCTTCTCAGAACTGTTCTTTCCACTTACTTTCTTAGGACCCATGGTTAGAAAAAAGAAATTTGGCAACATGAGAATGCTTCCAAGGTGACAAACACATGCGCAGCTCAGCTGATGTGGCATTCGCTGCGGCACCTAGTTGCGATGTTCTGAAACTCGCTCATTATTATTATTACTATTAAAATAATTATTACAGTGGACCCATGGTTATCAGCCAGTTTGGTTATTGGCGGGTTTTTTGGCGCCCGGTTATTGGCCATTCGCTCAGTTATTGGCCGTTTTGGATGCGTCCATCCGCCGGCTGGGGCAGCTTGCACTTCAGTTTGGCTTTGTCTCTCGGTGGCTGAGGAAGCTTCTGCTCATACATCCAAACATTTCGCTTGTTTACCATTGTTTTTAGTGGTTTTTCTTGCAGTGCAACTGTGAAATAAGTAAAGATGGCTCCAAAGAAAGTTCCTGTGGTAAAGAAAGTGAGAAACACCATGGATTTTAAGCGTGAAGTGATAGAAAAGTTTGAGAGTGGTATGAAGGTGGTGGAACTTGCCAGGATGTACAGCAAGAATAAATCAACAATTAAATCCATCCTGGCAAAGAAAGAACACACCAAAGATGCTAATGTTGCAAAAGGAGTAACTTTTCTAACTAAACAAAGGCCACCAATAATGGAAGAGTTGGAAAAGTTATTATTATTGTGAATTAAGGAAAAAGAATTAGTGGGAGACAGTGTTGTGGAGTCAATCATTTGTGAGAAGGCAAAGCAGTTGCATGAGGATCTTGCAAAGAACATGACTGGAACTAGTGCTGCAGTTTATGAATTTAGGGCCAGCAAAGGATGGTTTGATAGATTTAAGATGCATAGTGGCATACACAGTGTTGTAAGGCATGGTGAGGCTGCAAGTTCTGACAAATGTGCAGCTGAAAAGTATGTTCACAAATTCCAGGACTATGTAAAGGCTGAAGGATTCAAACCCCAACAAGTGTTCAATTGTGATGAAACAGGCCTGTTTTGGAAGAAAATGCCAAACAGGACCTACATTACCCAGGAGGAAAAGGCACTGCCAGGACAAGCCCATGAAAGACAGGCTTACTCTTTTGTTGTGTGGTAATGCTAGTGGGGATTTCAAAGCGAGGCCTTGACTCGAGTATCACTCAGAAAATCCCAGCGTGTTGAAGAAAAACAAGGTCATGAATAATAGATTGTGTGATGTAGAAAGCTAATCATAAGGCATGGGTCACAAGGCAAATTTTCATAGAGTGGGTTAATGATGTGTTTGACCTAAGTGTGACAAAATACCTCCTGGAAAAGAAATTGCCACTCAAGTGCCTCCTGGTACTGGACAATGCTCCTGCACATCCTCCAGACTTGCAAGACCAAGTGTTTAGGGACTTCAGTTTCATCACAGTAAAGTTCTTGCCTCCTAACACCACTCCTCTCCTCCAGCCCATTGACCAGCAGGTCATTTCTAACTTCAAAAAACTCTACACAAAGGCAGTGTTTTAAAAGTGCTTTGAAGTGACCTCGAACACTCGGTTGACCCTAAGACAGTTCTGGAGGAATCACTTCACTATCATCCATTGCATAAGCCTTACAGGTAAGACTTGGGAGGGAGTGACTTCCAGGACTTTGAACTCTGCTTGGAGAAAACTGTGGCCAGATTGTGTCCAAGAGAGGGATTTTGAAGGGTTTGAGGCAGACCCTGACCCTGCGGACTATTGTGGCACTGGGGAAGTCCCTGGGGTTGGAGGCGAGTGGTGAGGATGTCGAAGAGTTGGTGGAGGACCAAAGTGAAGAGCTAGCCACTGAAGAGCTGCAAGAGTTTCATCTCGAATAGCAACAGACTGCAGCTGAGGAACTTGCTTCAGAGGAGGAAGAAGAGGGAGTGAAGGAGGTACCTTCTTCAGAAATTAAAGAGGTGTGTGCAATGTGGACTAGGGTGCAAGCTTTTGTAGAGAAACACTACCCTGACAAAGCTGAAACAAGCCATATCTGCAACATGTTTAGTGACAAAACCCTGTCCCACTTCAGGGAAATCTTTAAAATGACAAACAGAGCACACTGGACAGTTATTTTGTGAGACAGAGGTCCAGTGACTCAAGCTAGTCCTAGTGACAATAAAAGACAGAAGAGAAGTAATCCCAGAGAAGGCTTTGCTACCTAAAGTCTTTATGGAGGGGGATTCCTCTTCCAAACACTAACTCCTCCCTCTTTCCTCCTCCCTATCTTCCAGCATTAGCCTTCAATAAAGTTATGTAATACTTACATAATTGTAATACATAACTGTAATACTTACATAATTGGAATACTTACACAATTGTTAAAAAAATTATTTTATGTGAATATTTTTGTTTGGAATGGATTATATTAATTCGGTTATCAGCCATTTCAGTTATCGGCCAACCTTCTGGAACAGATTACAGCCGATAACCGGGGGTCCACTGTACTATTATTATTAATTTAAGGAAATGAAGCACAGAAATCCAATTTCTAGAGCAACAGCCCCTCACCAGCATCACAGAACCTTCATGCTCGTGAGGGGCTCTTGATCTACGGAATTGGATCTGTGCTCCAGTTCCCCAAATTATTATTATAATAATAATAATAATAATAATAATTAGAGTGAACTTCAGTTCCCTAAATTAATATTATTATAATAAAAAAGAAGCGCTAAGCCACAAGGGCTATACAGCGCTGCAGGGTAGGGAAGGAAGCGAGGGTATTGGGCGGCAGAAGGGGGGAGGGATGATCAGTAGGTTACAGAAAACAGCAGGGCAGGGGATAGTGCGGGGGTAGAGGGCAACAAGAGATTGAGGTAGAAAGGGCTGAAGGTATCATCAGAGTTTGTGAAGTAAGTCAGTTGTTGTCAAAAAGTCAATGAGAGTCTGGATGAAAGGTTGGTCCAACAGCGAGAAGGGAAGGTAAAGAGAGAGCAGCGGAGCGAAGACGACGTTGGAGGTATATTCTGAGTGCTCATTGATAAAGTGGGCAGTCTAATAGAATGTGGCTAACCGATAATGGAACCTGACAATTTTCACAGAGGAGCAGGGCGCCTCTCCACGAGATAACCATGAGTAAGATGAGTATGGCCAATGCGAAGATGGAGAGAGTAGTCTCCCAACCTCGACACTGGTGACAAGAAGACAGCCAGTAACCTATTCTCGGTTTAATAGATTGAAGTTTGTTACAGAGCAGAGTAGACCAACGTTGTTGCCAACGGGTGTGAAGGTGGGTAGCTATTGCAGCAAAATAGTCCGTAAATGGAACACCTCTATATGAAACTGGTAGGTCATGTACTGCTGACCGTGCAGCAGTGTCTGCCTGTTCATTGGCCTGTACGTCAACACGACCAGGGACCCAACAAAAAACTATCTTTATGACTCACGAAATCGTAATGACACGATTGCAAATAAACCATACCCCGGCCGGGATTGAACCCGCGGTCAGAGAGTCTCAAAACTCCAGCCCGTCGCGTTAGCCACTAGACCAGCTAGCCACAATAAGATTCGTCCAACTAGGTATATTTCTACACCATAGGAAGGTTAGCACAGGCACTACTGTGCTAACCTTCCTATGGTGTAGAAATATACCTAGTTGGACGAATCTTATTGTGGCTAGCTGGTCTAGTGGCTAACACGACGGGCTGGAGTTTTGGGACTCTCTGACCGCGAGTTCAATCCCGGCCGGGGTATGGTTTGTTTAACTATCTTTATGCTTGGAAGAGATGCGGCGTAGCCAAAGTTGGATACAGAGGACGAAGGGGCGAGGTTTATCAAATTTCTGTATAGCCTGTAAAGCACTAAGGGAGTCTGAGACAACCACAAATGATGACAGGCATAGATGCAATATGGATAAGTGCTGCAAGAATGGCATACAATTCAGCAGTAAAAATACTATCCGAAGACAGTAAATGCCCTCATACGACGCTGTCCGGAAACACTGCTGCGAATCGTATGCCGTCAGAAGACTTAGCGCCATCTGTGTACACTGCAATGGCATGTGAATGAGAGTGGAAGTGGTCAAGAAAAAGAACGGGAAGCTACCGTAGACAGTTGGGCTTTCGAGCAAGGGAGTGAGAAAGAACAGAGTCGAGCAGCTGGAACTTCCCAGGGGGGTAGGGAACATAGAAAGGTGGTAATTGAAGGGAAGACGAGCAAATGTAGGCGAAGGGAGAAGGGACAGAGCAAACAGGGGCGGCAAAAAAATAAAGAATGTCTACTAATATCGGTGACCATTCTATAAATGGAAGGATTGCGGAGATCACGAGAGCGTACGTAGTAGCGAAGGCAATGGGCATCACGGCGATCGGATAAGGATGGAACGTTCGCTTCTGCATAGAGGCTCTCAACAGGGGAAGAGCAAAAAGCACAAAGGCATAAACGTAATCCTTGGTGATGGATGGGGTTAAGGCTAGAGATAGGCAAGATAGGCCGCTGAATAGATCTGGTCACCATAATCAAGTTTCGATAAAATGAGGGCAGAATGTAGGCAAAGGAGAGTTCGACGATCAGCTCCCCATGAAAGATGAGCAAGGGTTTTAAGAAGGTTCAGCCGGCTGTGACAAGTTGCCTTCAGAGAAGTAATGCGAGGTTTCCAGGATAACCTACGATCAAAGAGGAGGCTTAGAAACCTGAGTATCATGCTCAGGGATACGGGAGCCATAGAGGTACAAAGGATGATCGGAGTTGACAGAACGTCTAGTGAAAGTAATTTGGCAAGTTTCGGTACTGGAAAATTTAAACCCATGTGTGGTAGCCCCATTGGAAACATGGTCGACCGCACGTTGGAGAGAAACTGTAATGAGGTGACAGTCAGTGCCTGCACAGGCAATAGCGAAGTCATCAACATAGTGATGACCAAATATTGGATGGAAGACTAGAGGCCAAATCATTTATAGCAAGGAGAAAAAGTGTTGTGCTCAGAACACATCCCTGGGGGACACCTTCAGCTTGGATAAAGTCCAGGGAGAGCACATTATTAACCCGAACACGGAAATGTCTGTCAGTTAAAAAGTTCTTAAGGAAGGATGGTAGATTGCCTCGGAGGCCTAAGGAGTGGGCTTGGGCCAAAATATCATACCTCCAAGTTGTGTCACATGCCTTCTCAAGGTCAAAAAATATGGCAATGACCGAGTGGTTATTTGCAAAGGCATTATGAACATGCGTATCCAAGCATAGTAAGGGGTCCAAGGTAGAATGGCCCTTACGAAAGCCATATTGACGAGTGGAGAGACTGTTGTGTGTCTCTAAATACCAAACTAAATGTCTATTTACCAAGCGTTCCATCACTTGGCAAACTGCATTGGTAAGAGCAATGGGATGATAGTGGGAGGTTTCATGTCCTGTAGTGCCTGGTTTGCGGAAGGGAGAACAATGGCAGATCTCCACAGCTGTGGAAGAAGTCCTTGTGACCAAATAAGATTGAAAAGGTGTAATAGGACTGCAAGGGCTGACTGATGTAAATGCTGTAGCATACGAATATGAATGTCGTCGGGCCCAGCTGCCGATGATTGGCAAGCTGAGAGTGTTGCCTCCAGTTCCTGAAGTGTAAAAGGCACATTATACTGTTCTTCTCTGAGAGAAGAAAAGTCCAAGGGTGCTAACTCTCTGACAGACTTTGAGGAAAGAAACGAGGGGCATAGATGGAGCCCGAGAAATATGGACCAGATGATTGCCAATTTCACTGGCAACATCTAGTGGGTTTGCTATATCAACACCAGCAACCCGCAGAACAGGAGCCAGGTCAGGAGAATATTTACCACTCAGTTTTCGTACTTTTTTCCAGACTGCACTCAGAGGAAGCAGAGGTGATGGAGACAATCTCGCCGCAAGTGCGTTTAGCGTCACGGATGACACGGCGAGCGATCAAACGCTTCTGCTTAAAATCAAGTACAGGTCTCCCTCAACATTCACGAGGGTTAGGGGATCAAGAGCCTCTTGAATGTTGAAAAATCATGAATGTTTGGTGCCCCAATATATTGCAGGGAAATATAATAAATAATAAAATGAAATAATCTATGTATATACATGTATATACGTACATGCTCCTCCCACTCATATATTTGTCCAATCTCATTTTAAAGCTACCCAAGGTCCTATCAAAGCTAAAACCTTGGGTAGCTTCACATTTTGGTTGGATAAATACGTAAGTGAGAGGTGGTTGGATTTGAATGGGTCTTGCATGTGAGTAAATAGAATGTTCAAAGTTTATTGCTTGGGTAGCATTTATTCTGTTATTGGGCTAGATTTGTGAAGGACCTGAATAGTATGGGCCAACAGGTCTACTGCATTGTTCCTCCTTTCTTATGTTCTCATAAACAATCATAAAATATGTACCCGAGAACATCGTAAAAATATTGTACTGCCTCCACCACTGCCTCGTATTTTTATATAATTTCTTTCTTCAATTCTTTCTTGCCAATTTTATTGGCAACATCTGGTGGGTTTGCTATATCAATAACGGAAAATTGCAGAACAGGAGCCGGGTCAGGAGACTATTTACCACTCAGTTTTTGTGCTTTTTTCCAGACTGCACTCAGAGGAAGCAGAGGTGATGGTGGAGACAATCTTGCCAGCAAGTGCGTTTAGCGTCACAGATGACACAGCGAGCTTCTGCTTAAAATCAAGAAGTGTCTCCATGGTTCTATTGTACCGGTACCTGCCCCACGCAGCGTGTTTCAAACGTACTGCATGAGCACAAGCAGGAGACCACCAAGGCACGCATTTCTGAGAATGCCTGCCCGAAGTTTGGGGTATAGAATGAGAAGCTGCAGTTAAAACAGGGTGAGAAGAGGTGTAAAAAGCTCATCAATGGAGGATGAAGAAGGAACCTCACTCAAAACAGTTAGTCATGAGTAAAGGTTCCAATTTGCCTGATCAAATTGCCAGCGTAGGTTACGAAGAGGTGGTGAATGTGAAAGGGAAGTAAGAATGATTGGTAAATGATCGATGTCATGTAAATCCAGGAGAACAGACCAGGAAGTCTAATGCGTTGGAGGAAGAGCAGACTGAAAGATCGATGGAAGAGAGAGTATGAGTACGGGGATCAAAATGGTCACGAGTACCTGTATTTAAAACGTGGAGGGGGTGGGTAGCAGGAAAAGCCTCTAACTGAATGCCACGGGAATCACAGTGAGACCCCCCCAGAGGAAATGATGGGCATTAAAATCGCCAAGTAACAGAAGTGCTGGCAGTAATGACGAAACAAGAAAGGCAATATCCGGGATAGATAATGCCCGAGAAGGAGAGAGATACAAAGAACAGTGTATACCACCTATGCAAGTGGATACGGGCTGCTGTGTAATGCAGGGAAGAATGAACAAATAGCTGATGGTAAGGAATATCAGTGCATAGAAGAAGGGCACTTTCATTAAAGGTCCCATCAGGAAAAGGATCTGAAGAATACAATAAATTATAGCCCGAGATGGAACAGACATCAGCAGAGTGTAATTTTGCTTCCTGTAAGCAAACACCAACAGGGGAAAACTGGGAGAGCAACATCTGAAGCTCACCCAGATTACCCATGAGGCTACGTATATTCCACTGTAAATAGGCCATGATTGGCAATGATAAAGATACCTGAAATCTGCAGGCAAGGGTACCTACGGACTAGAGAGGTTAGAAAAGTCCACATGCAGCGGCAAAGGAAAACGTTGAAGCAGCGAAGGAACAGTGTGCTGTGAAGAAAGGAGTTGCGCAGATGGAGAAGAGGAAAGAGAAGGAACAGAGGGTGGATCAGTGTCCATCGATGGTTTGGTCTCTGCAATAAATTCAGAGATTGCTTCAAGTGTTTTGGAGTTCAGAGACATCGTATGAGAGACAATACTGGAGATGGAAGGAGGAGGAGTTTGAGTATAGATCGGAACTGTAATGGACTGTACCAAGGTAGGGGGGGGAGCGAAAGGGTGGAGGGAACTGGAGAAGTGTGGGAGGGGACAGAAGAGGCAGAAACCTGGGAGGGGACAGGGGAGGAAGGCACAGTACGAGGAGGAGGATGAACCTCCACACTTGTAACAGAGCCAGTGAAAGGGTAAGACCCAGGTACAGAGACTGGGAAGGTAAAATGTGGAGGTGGATGAAGGGAAGGAGGGGTTAAAGGACATTTTTTGGACCTCTGAGAAGTAGAGGGATGATTGGGAGGTGGTGTCATACGAGGTCTTGTCGATACCGGGGTTTGTGAGGGAGAACACAAAGAAGTGAGGACAGACTGAGGTGTTGAAGTAGGGACGTCTGAACCCAGGACAGCAAAAGAATTAGATACAGGAGTGACTATGGGACTGGCAACCACAGAGGAGGCTGCAGAAGATGGGACCCCAAAAGTGGGGGGGCATTTTGAAACACGAGAATAAGAAACATGGGGTAGTTTCCCTTGGAGGCGGAGATGAGAAACTGCCATGGCATAAGGGAGACCTTCTGCCTCTGAGGCAATGAATTTCCCGCTCATTTAAGTAGACCTGGCAATGGCAAGATTATGAAGGGTGAGCCTCATGACAATTAAGGCAAGAGGGAGTTTGACTCCAAGACTTATTAGAATGGTCATCGGCACCACAGACTGGGCATTCAGCTATAGATCTGCAATATTTTGTTGGGTGGCCAAATCGCCAGCAATTCCTACACTGTTGCAGTGTAGGGATCACCTTCCGAACTTGTAACCGATGTCCTGCTACATAAACAGAGGATGGGAGTTCACAGCTGTCTAAAGTTAAATGAGCCACATTGCAATGGCATCTATCATCTTCGCCCGTGAGCAGGAAGAACTTAAGTGTCTACCGTGAGAATTGGGAGATCTTGGAGTTCCAGCTGTTCGAGAATGTCATTGCCACATGTCTGGAAATTGTGTTGGACTATGGTATGAGGCAGAATAACAGTACCACTACAAGAATTAAGGGAATGATGTTTTTTGATAGTGATAGGAATAGTATCGATAAGTGAAAGAAGAGAAAGATCATGAGCTTGGGTAGAATTCTGGACTGTGATGATGCATGTACCACTCTTAAGAGCATGAAAGGAAATATCTCTACCAACATGGCATAGGAGCACTTTGCCAATACAGTGGACCCTCGACCAATGAAGGCATTGATTAACGATAAATCTGACCAGCTATACATTTTAACGCAAAAATTTTGCCTCGACTAGCGCTAAAAAAATCTACCAACACTATTCATTCCATCTGAGATGCGTCCACTTCTGGCTAGTGTTTACAAGCCAGCCAGCCAGCCAGCCACCGCGGTCGCTTCCACGCATACAATCGGAACATTTCATATTATCACAGCCTTTTCAGTGATTGCACCTGCAAAATAAGTCACCATGGGCCCCAAGAAAGCTAGTGCCAACCCTACAGCAAAAAGAGTGAGAATTACTATGGATATGAAGAGAGATCATTGCTAAGTATGAAAGTGGAGTGCGTGTCTCCGAGCTGGCCAGGTTGTACACAAAACCCCAATCAACCATCGCTACTATTGTGGCCAAGAAAATGGCAATCAAGGAAGCTGTTCTTGCCAAAGGTGCAACTATGTTTTCGAAACTGAGATCGCAAGTGATAGAAGATGTTGAGAGACTGTTATTGGTGTGGATAAACGAAAAACAGATAGCAGGAGATAGCATCTCTCAAGTGATCATATGTGAAAAGGCTAGGAAGTTGCACGAGGATTTAATTAGAAAAATGCCAGGAACTAGTGCTGATGTGAGTGAATTTAAGGCCAGCAAAGGTTGGTTTGAGAGATTTAAGAGTCATAGTGGCATACATAGGGTGATAAGGCATGGTGAGGCTGCCAGTTTGGACCCAAAAGCAGCTGAAAAATATGTGCAGGAATTCAAGGAGTACATAGACAGTGAAGAATTGAAACCTGAACAAGTGTTTAATTGTGACACTGACAATGTTGTGAAACACTTTAGGAATGTCATAAAGGAACAGGAAGTACAGGCCTCTATGGATAGATATGTTGTGCGATAGAGGTCCAGTGACTCAAGCTGGTCCTAGTGGCATTAACAAAAGAAGGGAAGTAACCCCGAAAAAGGACTTGCCACCTTAAGTCCTAATGGAAGGGGATTCCCCTTCTAAACACTAACACCATCAACACTCTCCCCTCCCCCATCCCATCAATCATCACCAGATCTTCAATAAAGGTAAGTGTTATGTAACTGTGCATGTCTTCTTCAGTTTGTGTGTATTAAAATTAATATTTCATGTGGTAAAAAAATTTTTTTCAATACTTTTGGGTGTCTTGCACGGATTAATTTGATTTCCATTATTTCTTATGGGGAAAATTAACTCGACTAACGATAATTTCGATTAACGATGAGCTCTCAGGAACGGATTAATATCGCTGGTCGAGGGTCCACTGTACTATGGTCGGAAAGATAGGCAGTAGAAGTCGGTCTTAAAGTAAAGAATTTAGTCCATTGTGTGGTCAGAAACAGTGTGGAGAGGGAGTGCGTGACGTGTGTCTTTTCCGAGTAGAATGGAAAGGTAACAAAGTAACATCATCAGGAGATTGCCGTTGGCGTTTAGAAGTGGGACCAGAGTCGGTCCGATGTGGGACGGGCTGGCAATTCAAAAATTGCCGCATAGTAGAGGGAGATCCCGGAAGCATAGTCAAAGGAGAGTGGAGGTCAGACAAATCAAAGGAGTCAGTCGAAACCCCGGCACCTGAAGCGGGTGATGAAACAGCACCAACAAGAGGTACAGGGGCCTTAGGAGTGTCCAAAGAGTGGCCAAAAGACGAGGCAAGGTCAAAACAGGGTGCGGTAACAATAAGAGCCCGGGGGTAGCGGGGTCATGGATTTGGGACTCCATGGTTAGGTTACTTTTCTTTTTGCTTTTAAGAAAGAAAAAAAAAAGAAAAAAAAGGGAGGACCAGAAAGGGATAGTTCCTAGGAGGAATGAAAGGGCCAGAAATCTTCCTCTGTGCCCAAGAGGACCTCAGCACTGCAAGTAGAGCAGATGCAGCATGGAACCCGTGCCATACCCTACCCTTCATGCCAGTAAACCAGCAACCCTGGATAGCAACCTCACATCTGCCGAGCTACCTTAGTGGACAAAAGAGAGGGCGGCTGGATATCCAACACAAAGCATACCTCCTTTGGCCACCACCCCTGGAATCCGAAAGGTGGCTTCCAGAGATACACCCGTCGCCCAAAAGACCCAAAGCCACCCTCCGGGATACTGGAGAGGGATCGGGATATCCCCAGGCGATCCAGATTCCACGGCAAACTACGCCACCGCAAAGAACCTCAACGGAATGGGATGGACCCCGGTACCCTTCCCCCTACCTATGAACTAGCGTGCCTGTGGGAAAAATCCCAGAGGCCAAAAAGAGGAAGGGCAAAAGGGAGGGGTGGGGGGGAGGAGGAGGAGGAAAGGAAAAAGGGGAGGATGTGATAGAGAAGGGGGGATTGGGGGGTAATTAGGTTCGGTCTGAGGAAGGAGACCGACAGGTCTAATTCCTCAGACCAAGAGCCTCTTCACCAAGCCAAGGAGCCCCCCTTGAAGAGGCCTAAATTAATAATAATAATAGTAATAATAATAACAATAATAATAATAATAATAATAATAATAATGATAAGGAGCTTCTGAATGCCGCCAACTCGGTGCACTGTGGAAGCATTTCTCTCATGTTTGCTTGCATTTTGTGCAGTTAGTTTGCCAAATTTCTTTTTACTAACCATGGGTCCTAAGAAAGTAAACTGCAAAGGACAGTGCTGAGAAGAAAAAGAGGATGATATTCATAGAAATCAAGCATGAAATCATAGATAAAGAAGCGAGGTCTGCGAGTTGTTTCACTAAGGTGTTTGAGGAGGTAGATCATGGTACTGAATATGATATTGTGTATATGGACTTCAGTAAGGCTTTCGATAGAGTTCCACATCACAGGATGTAGAGGAAACTTTAGGCACACTGAATACGAGGAAAAAATTTTTCCTGGGTAGAGGCATTGCTGACAAACAGGCAGCAGAGAGTTTGCATAAATGAGGAGAAATCAGAATGGGGGCACATCACAAGCGGTGTTCCTCAGGGGTCAGTGTTGGGCCCGTTGTTGTTCACAACTTACATAAACGACATATTATAATCAAAAAGAAGCGCTAAGCCACAAGGGCTATACAGCGCTGCAGGGTAGGGAAGGAAGCGAGGGTATTGGATGGCAGAAGGGAGGAGAGATGATCAGCAGGTTACAGAAAACAGCGGGGCAGGGGATAGTACGGGGGTAGAGGGTAGCAAGAGATTGAAGTAGAAAGGGCTGAAGGTATCAGAATTTGTGAAGTAAGTCAGTTGTTGTCAAAAAGTCAATGAGAGAGTCCGGATGAAAGGTGGGTCCATCAGCGAGAAGGGAAGGTAAAGAGAGAGCTGCGGAGCGAAGACGACGACAGAGGTAAATTCTGCGTGCTCGTTGATAAAGTGGGCAGTCCAACAGAATGTGGCTGACTGATAATGGAGCTTGGCAATTCTCACAGAGAGGAGCAAGACGCCTCTCCATGAGATATCCATGAGTAAGACGAGTATGGCCAATGCGAAGATGGGAGACAGAAGTCTCCCAACCTCGACACTGGTGATAAGAAGATGGCCAGTAACCTATACTCGGTTTAATAGATTGAAGTTTGTTGCCGAGCATAGTAGACCAACGTTGTTGCCAACGGGTGTGAAGGTGGGAAGATATTGCAGCAAAATAGTCCGTAAATGGAATACCTCTATAAGAAACTGGTAGGTCATGTACTGCTGACCGCGCAGCAGTGTCTGCCTGTTCATTGCCCTGTACGTCAAAATGACCAGGGACCCAACAAAAAACAATATCTTTATGCTTGGTAAAGATGCGGCGTAGCCAAAGTTGGATACGGAGGACTAAGGGGGTGAGGTGTATCAAATTTTTATATAGCCTGTAAAGCACTAAGGGAGTCTGAGACAACCACAAATGATGACACAGGCATAGATGCAATACGGATAAGTGCTGTAAGGATGGCATATAATTCAGCAGTAAAAATACTAGCCGAAGATAGTAAATGCCCTTGTATGACGCTGTCCGGAAACACTGCTGCGAATCCTACGCTGTCAGAAGACTTAGAGCCATCTGTGTACACAGCAATGGCATGAGAATGAAAGTGAAAGTGGTCAAGAAAAAGAGAGCGGGAAGTGACCGTAGACAGTTGGGCTTTCGAGCAAGGGAGGGAGAAAGAACAGACTCGAACAGCTGGAACTTCCCAAGGGGGTAGGGAAAAGTGAGATGCTACATGTACATAGAAAGGTGGTAGTTGAAGAGAAGACGATTATATGAAGGCGAAGAGAGAAGGGACGGAGTAAACAGGGGCGGCGAACAAATAAAGAATGTCTACTAATATCAGTGACCATTCTATAAATGGAAGGATTGCGGAGATCATGAGAGCGTACATAGTAGCGCAGGCAATGGGCATCACGGCGATCGGATAAGGATGGAACGTTCGCTTCTGCACAGAGGCTCTCGACAGGGGAAGAGCGAAAAGCACCAAGGCATAAACGTAACTCTTGGTGATGAATGGGGTTAAGGCTAGAGAGAGTAGCAGGAGATGCCGCTGAATAGATCTGGTCACCATAATCAAGTTTTGATAAAATATGGGTGGAATGTAGGCGAAGGAGGGTTCGACGATCAGCTCCCCATGAAAGATGAGCAAGGGTTTTAAGAAGGTTCAGCCGGCTGTGACAAGTTGCCTTCAGAGAGGTAATGTGAGGTTTCCAGGATAACCTACGATCAAAGAGGAGGCCCAGAAACTTGACTGTATCACGTTCAGGGATACGGGAGCCATAGAGGTACAAAGGATGATCGGAGATGACAGAGCGTCTAGTGAAAGTAATTTGGTGGGTTTTAGTGCTGGAAAATTTAAACCCACGTGTGGTGGCCCAATTGGAAACACGGTCGACTGCATGTTGGAGAGAAACTGTAATGAGGTGACAGTCAATGCCTGCACAGGCAATAGCAAAATCATCAACATAGTGTGATGACCAAATATTTGATGGAAGACTAGAGGCCAAATCATTAATAGCAAGGAGAAAAAGTGTTGTGCTCAGAACACATCCCTGGGGGACACCTTCAGCTTGGATAAAGTCCAGGGAGAGCACATTATTAACCCGAACACGGAAATGCCTGTCAGTTAAAAAGTTCTTAAGGAAGGATGGTAGATTGCCTCGAAGGCCCTAAGGAGTGGGCTTGGGCTAAAATATTATACCTCCAAGTTGTGTCATATGCCTTCTCAAGGTCAAAAAATATGGCAATAACTGAGTGGTTATTGGCAAAGGCATTACGAACATACGTATCCAAACGTAGTAAGGGGTCTATGGTAGAACGTCCCTTACGAAGGCCATATTGACGAGTGGAGAGACTGTTGTGTGTCTCTAAATACCACACTAAACGTCTATTTACTAGGCGTTCCATTACTTTGCAAACTGCACTGGTAAGAGCAATGGGACGATAGTGGGAGGTTTCATGTCCCGTAGTGCCTGCTTTGCGGAAAGGGAGAACAATGGAGGATTTCCACAGCTGTGGAAGAACTCCTTGTGACCACATAGGATTGTAAAGGCGTAATAGGACTGCAAGGGCTGACTGATGTAAATGTTGTAGCATACGAATATGAATGTCGTCGGGCCCATCTGCCGATGATCGACAAGCTGAGAGTGTTGCCTCCAGTACTTGAAGTGTAAAAGGCACATTATACTGTTCTTCTCTGAGAGAAGAAAAGTCCAAGGGTGCTAACACTCTGGCAGACTTTGAGGAAAGAAATGAGGGGCATAGATGGAGTCCCTGAGAAATACGGACCAGATGATTGCCAATTTCATTGGCAACATCTAGTGGGTTTGCTGTATCAACACCGGCAACCCGCAGAACAGGAGCCGGGTCAGGAGAATATTTACCACTCAGTTTTCGTACTTTTTTCCAGACTGCACTCAGAGGAAGCAGAGGTGATGGTGGAGACAATCTCGCCAGCAAGTGCGTTTAGCGTCACGGATGACACGGCGAGTGATCGCACGCTTCTGTTTAAAATCAAGGAGTCGCTCTGTGGTTCTATTGTACCGGTACCTGCCCCATGCAGCGCGTTTCAAACGTACTGCACGAGCACAAGCAGGAGACCACCAAGGCACACATTTCTGAGAATGCCTGCCCGAAGTTTGGGGTATAGAATGAGAAGCTGCGGTGAAAACGGAGGACGAGAAGAGGTTTAAAAGCTCATCGATGGAGGACGAAGAAGGAACCTCTTTAAAAACAGTTAGGTGTGAGTAAAGGTTCCAATTTGCCCGATTAAATTGCCAGCGTGGGGTGCGAAGAGGTGGGGAATATGAAGGGGAAGTAAGAATGATTGGGAAATGATCACTGTCATGTAAGTCCGGAAGAACAGACCAAGTGAAGTCTAATGCGGTGGAGGAAGAGCAGACTGAGAGATCGATGCAAGAGAGAGTATGAGTCCGAGGATCAAAATGGGTGTGAGTACCTTTATTTAAAACATGGAGGGGGTGGGTGGCAAGAAAAGCCTCTAACTGAATTCCACGGGAATCACAGTGAGACCCTCCCCAGAGGAAATGGTGGGCATTAAAATCACCAAGTAACAGAATCGGTGGCGGTAATGACGAAACAAGGAAGGCAATATCCGGAATAGATAATGCCCGAGAAGGAGAGAGATATAAAGAACAGAGCTTATACCACCTATGCAAGTGGATACGGGCTGCTGTGTAATGCAGCGAAGTATGAACAAATAGCTGATGGTACAGAATATCAGTGCATAGAAGAAGGGCATTTTCATTAAAGGTCCCATCAGGAAAAGGATCTGAAGAATACAATAAATTATAGCCTGAGATGGGAGAAATAACAGCAGAGTGTAATTTTGGTTCCTGTAAGCAAACACCAAGAGGGGCAAACTGGGAGAGTAACATCTGAAGCTCACCCCGATTACCCCTGAGGCCGCGTATATTCCACTGTAAATAGGCCATGATTGGCAATGATAAAGATACCTGAAATCTGCAGGTAAGGGTTCCTATGGACTAGAGGGGTTAGAAAAGTCCACATGCGGAGGCAGTGGAAAATGTTCAAGCAGCGAAGGAACGGTGCGCTGTGAAGAAAGGAGTTGCGCAGATGGAGCAGAGGAGAGAGAAAGAGCGGAAGGTGGATCAGTGTCCATTGATGGTTTGGTCTCTGCAATATATTCAGAAATTGCTTCAAGTGTTTCGGAATTCAGAGACGTCGTATGGGAGACAATATTGGAAATGGTAGGGGGAGGATGAGTAAAGATTGGAACTGTATTGGACTGTACCAAGGTAGGGGGGGGGCAAAAGGGTGGAGGGAACTGGAGAAGCATGGCAGGGGACAGAAGAGGCAGGAACCTGGGAGGTGGCAGAAGAGGAAGAAACTTGGGAGGGAACAGGGGAGGAAGGTACAGTACGAGGAGGAGGGTGAACCTCTACACTTGTAACTGAGCCAGTGAGAGGGGGAGAACCAGGGACAGAGACAGGGAGGGTAAAATGAGGAGGTGGAAGATGGGTAGGAGGTGTTAACGGATCTTTTTTTGACTTTTGAGAAGTAGAGGGACGATTGGGAGGTGTCGTACGAGGTCTCGTCGATACTGAGGCTTGTGAGAGAACTCGAAGAAGCGAGATCAGACTGAGGCATTGAAGTAGGGACGTCTGAGCTGAGGACAGCAAAATGATTAGATACAGGAGTGACTATGGGAGAGGTAACCACAGAGATGGGTGTAGAAGATGGGATACCAGAAGTGGGGGGACGTTTTGAAACACGGGAATAAGAAACACGTGGGAGTCTCCCTTGGAGGCGGAGATGAGAAACTGCCATGGCATAAGGGAAACCTTCTGTCTCTTTGAGGTAACGGATTTCCCGCTCATTTAAATAGACTTGACAACGGCGAGAGTACAAAGGGTGAGCCTCATGACAGTTAAGGCAAGAGGGAGATTGATTGCAAGACGTATTAGAATGGTCATCGGCACCACAGACTGGGCATTTGGCGATAGATCTGCAATATTTCGCTGGATGGCCAAATCACCAGCAATTTCTACACTGTTGTGGTGTAGGGATCACCTTTCGAACTTGTAACCGATGTCCTGCTATATAAACTGAGGATGGGAGTTCTCGGCTGTCAAAAGTTAAACGAGCCACATTGCTAGGGTATCGTCTCCGCCCGCGGGCAGGAAGAACGTAAGTGTCTACCCTGAGGATTGGGAGATCTTGGAGTTCCAGCTGTTCAAGAATGTCAGTGCCACATGTCTGGAAATTTTGTTGAACTATGGTATGGGGCAGAATGACGGTACCACTACAAGAATTGAGGGAATGATGTTTTTCAAGAGTGACAGGAACAGTATCGATATGGGAAAGACGAGAGAGCTCATGAGCCTGGGTAGCATTCTGTATGGTAATGATGCACGTACCGCTCTTAAGAGCATGAAAAGAAATATCTTTACCAACATGGCGTAGGAGTGCCTTGCCAATACTGTGGTCAGAAAGATAGGCAGTAGAGGAAGTCTGTCGTAAAGTGAAGAATTTAGTCCATTGTCCAGTCTGAAACCGAGCGTGGAAAGGTAGTGAAGGAAGTGTCGATTGTTTCTGAGAAGAACGAGAAGGTGGAGAAGTATTATCAGCAGGTAATTGTCATTGGCGTTTAGGCGTGGGACCAGAGTTGGTCTGACGTGGAACGGGTCGGCGATTTGAAAATTGCCGCACCGTAGAGGGAGAGGCCGGAAGCATAGTCAGAGGAAAGCGAAGGTCCGATAAATCGAAGGAGTCAGTCGAGGCCTCAGCACCTGAAGCGGGTGAGGAAACAGCACTGGCAATAGGTACAGAGGCATGAGGAGTGTCTGAAGAGTGGTCCAAAGACGAGGCGGGGTCAGAACGGGGCGCGGTATCAAGAAGGGGCCCGGGGGTAGTAGGCTCATGGACTAGGGCTGCCATGGTTAGGTTACTTCTTTCTTTTTGTTTTTAAGAAAAAAAAAAAAAGAAAAGAAAAATAAAAAAAAGGGGGGGACCGGGGAGGGATAGTTCCTAGGAGGAATGAAAGGGCCAGAAATCTCCCTCCGCGCCCAAGAGGACCTCAGCACCGCAAGTAGCGCAGATGCAGCATGGAACCCGTGCCATACCCTACCCATCATGCTAGTAAACTAACAATCCGGGATAGCAACCTCACATCTGCCGAGCTACCTCGGTGGACAAAAGAGAGGACGGCCGGATATCCGCCACAAAGCATACCTCCTTCGGCCACCACCCCCGGAATCCGAAACGTGGCTTCCAGAGATACACCTGTCGCCCGAAAGACACCCAAAGCTACTCCGGGATACCGGAGAGGGATCGGGACATCCCCAGGCGATCCAGATTCCATGGCAAACTATGCCACCGCCAAGAACCTCAACGGAATGGGATAGACCCTGGTATCCTTTCCCCTACCTAGGAACTAGCGCGCCTGTGGGAGAAATCCCAAAGGCCAAAAAGAGGAAGGGCAAAAGGGAGGGGTGGGGAGGAGGAGGAGAAAATGAAAAAGGGGAGGATGGGGAGGATGGGATAGGGGAGGGGAGATTGGGGGGTAATTAGGTTCGGTCTGAGGAAGAAGACCGACAGGTCTAATTCCTCAGACCAAGAGCCTCTTCACCATGCCAAGGAATAAACGACATAGATAAGGGAATAAATAGTGACATAAGCAAATTTGCTGATGACACCAAAATAGGCCATCCAATTCATTCTAATGAGGATATTAGAGCACCCCAGGATGATTTGAATAGACTGATGCAATGGTCGGAGAAGTGGCAGATGCAGTTTAATACTGACAAATGCAAAGTTCTAAATGTTGGACAGGTAAATAACCATGCCACATATAAACTAAATAATGTAGATCTTAATACTACTGATTGCAAAAAGGATTTAGGAGTTCTGGTTAGCAGTAATTTAAAACCAAGACAACAGTGCATTAGTGTTCGCAATAAAGCTAACAGAATTCTTGGCTTCATATCTAGAAGTATAAATAATAGAAGTCCTCAGGTTGTTCTTCAACTCTATATATCCTTGGTTAGGCCTCATTTAGACTATGCTGCTCAGTTCTGGTCACCGTATTACAGAATGGATATAAATGCTCTGGAAAACGTACAGAGGAGGATGACAAAGATGATCCCATGTATCAGAAATCTTCCCTCTGGGGATAGACTGAGGTCCCTGAATCTGCACTCTCTCGAAAGGCATACAATTAGGGAGGATATGATCGAGGTGTATAAATGGAAAACAGGAATAAGTAAAGGGGATGTAAATAGCGTGCTGAAAATTTCCAGCCAAGACAGGACTCGCAACAATGGTTTCAAGTTGGAAAAATTCAGATTCAGAAAGGATATAGGAAAGTACTGGTTTGGTAATAGAGTTGTGGATGAGTGGAACAAACTCCAGAGTACAGTTATTCAGGCTAAAACGTTGTGTTGTTTTAAAAATAAGTTAGATAAATACATGAGTAGGTGTGGGTGGGTGTGAGTTGGACGTGACTAGCTTGTGCTGCTTGGTCTGTTACAGTGCTCCATCCTTGAGTGGAGGTGACCAGACTGGGTGGGTCATTGGCTAATCCGGGGAAGGGGGGGTACATGGACCTGCTCCGCATGGGTCAGTAGGCCTGTTGCAGTGTTCCTTCTTTCTTATGTTCTTATGAGGGAGAAGCAGGGAAAGCTCGCTCATAACTCAGATGACGGCTTGTATCTCGAAAAACTCTTATGTTGGGACACTCATAAGTCGAGGTTCCACTGTACATTATTATTCCCTATTATAAATATTGAATTACAATTATCTCTCAATAAAATCTTACTTTTTATTAATTATTAATACCTATTACAAGTACTGAATAATAATCATCTGTCTTGATAAAATATTACTATTACTTTATTACTATAATAATTATCATTATTATTTTATTATTAATACTAAACAAAAATTCTTATTAAATATAATTATTACTAAGCTATTGTTATTTTAACTATCAATTACAAATGAAGAAATCTAATTCTCTTATAATAATAATAATAATAATAATAATAATAATAATAATAATAATAATAATAATAACTATTACATCTAGGTCATAATTAGTTAGAGTCCAATTTAGCATGGCTGGAAAATATTAGGGACATGTTTCCGTATGACACTTACTGTCTCTGTTCACCCATCAGTGTAAAATAGGTACCTGGGTGTCAGTGGACTGGTGTGGGTCACATCCTGGGTGTTAGTGGACTGGTGTGGGTCACATCCTGGGTGTTAGTGGACTGGTGTGGGTCACATCCTGGGTGTCAGTGGACTGGTGTGGGTCACATCCTGGGTGTTAGTGGACTGGTGTGGGTCACATCCTGGGTGTTAGTGGACTGGTGTGGGTCACATCCTGGGTGTCAGTGGACTGGTGTGGGTCACATCCTGGGTGTTAGTGGACTGGTGTGGGTCGCATCCTGGGTGTTAGTGGACTGGTGTGGGTCACATCCTGGGTGTTAGTGGACTGGTGTGGGTCACATCCTGGGTGTTAGTGGACTGGTGTGGGTCACATCCTGGGTGTTAGTGGACTGGTGTGGGTCGCATCCTGGGTGTTAGTGGACTGGTGTGGGTCACATCCTGGGTGTTAGTGGACTGGTGTAGGTCACATCCTGGGTGTTAGTGGACTGGTGTGGGTCACATCCTGGGTGTTAGTGGACTGGTGTGGGTCACATCCTGGGTGTTAGTGGACTGGTGTGGGTCACATCCTGGGTGTCAGTGGACTGGTGTGGGTCACATCCTGGGTGTCAGTGGACTGGTGTGGGTTACATCCTGGGTGTCAGTGGACTGGTGTGGGTCACATCCTGGGTGTTAGTGGACTGGTGTGGGTCACATCCTGGGTGTTAGTGGACTGGTGTGGGTCACATCCTGGGTGTTAGTGGACTGGTGTGGGTCACATCCTGGGTGTTAGTGGACTGGTGTGGGTCACATCCTGGGTGTTAGTGGACTGGTGTGGGTCACATCCTGGGTGTTAGTGGACTGGTGTGGGTCACATCCTGGGTGTTAGTGGACTGGTGTGGGTCACATCCTGGGTGTTAGTGGACTGGTGTGGGTCACATCCTGGGTGTCAGTGGACTGGTGTAGGTCACATCCTGGGTGTTAGTGGACTGGTGTGGGTCACATCCTGGGTGTCAGTGGACTGGTGTAGGTCACATCCTGGGTGTTAGTGGACTGGTGTGGGTCGCATCCTGGGTGTTAATGGACTGGTGTGGGTCACATCCTGGGTGTCAGTGGACTGGTGTGGGTCACATCCTGGGTGTCAGTGGACTGGTGTGGGTCGCATCCTGGGTGTTAGTGGACTGGTGTGGGTCGCATCCTGGGTGTTAGTGGACTGGTGTAGGTCACATCCTGGGTGTCAGTGGACTGGTGTGGGTCGCATCCTGGGTGTTAGTGGACTGGTGTGGGTCGCATCCTGGGTGTTAGTGGACTGGTGTGGGTCGCATCCTGGGTGTTAGTAGACTGGTGTGGGTCACATCCTGGGTGTTAGTGGACTGGTGTGGGTCACATCCTGGGTGTTAGTGGACTGGTGTGGGTCACATCCTGGGTGTTAGTGGACTGGTGTGGGTCACATCCTGGGTGTTAGTGGACTGGTGTGGGTCACATCCTGGGTGTTAGTGGACTGGTGTGGGTCACATCCTGGGTGTTAGTGGACTGGTGTGGGTCACATCCTGGGTGTTAGTGGACTGGTGTGGGTCACATCCTGGGTGTTAGTGGACTGGTGTGGGTCACATCCTGGGTGTTAGTGGACTGGTGTGGGTCACATCCTGGGTGTTAGTGGACTGGTGTGGGTCACATCCTGGGTGTTAGTGGACTGGTGTGGGTCACATCCTGGGTGTTAGTGGACTGGTGTGGGTCACATCCTGGGTGTTAGTGGACTGGTGTGGGTCACATCCTGGGTGTTAGTGGACTGGTGTGGGTCACATCCTGGGTGTTAGTGGACTGGTGTAGGTCACATCCTGGGTGTTAGTGGACTGGTGTGGGTCACATCCTGGGTGTTAGTGGACTGGTGTGGGTCGCATCCTGGGTGTTAGTGGACTGGTGTAGGTCACATCCTGGGTGTTAGTGGACTGGTGTGGGTCACATCCTGGGTGTTAGTGGACTGGTGTGGGTCACATCCTGGGTGTTAGTGGACTGGTGTGGGTCACATCCTGGGTGTCAGTGGACTGGTGTGGGTCACATCCTGGGTGTCAGTGGACTGGTGTGGGTCACATCTTGCGACAAAACTGACCTAATTTGCCCGAAATGCTCGGCGTAACAAGCAGCTTTCTATATAGTAGTACGTCATTAATGTCAGCTTGGCCTGTATAACTTGTACATGTACTTGTAGCAAGATATTATCATCATTATTATTTGATGTTAGCCAAAATTTAATTAATATGAGTTTTCTCCCCTCCCCCCAGACTTTTCAAATTTTGCACAAAAATGACAAGCAAGTCAAATTTACACACACAAACCAGGGTTTTTACATGCCGCGTAGTCAACTTGTGTGTTACTGTGTGTGGATGTGCTGCCCTCTCCTGGACCAATTAACCACGTACAATTGTGTATTTATTTTTTAAAAGTGCCTTTAACGAGGACAAAGAATACGTCAGACTTGAAACAAGCCAGCACAAAAATTCCATGTAATTTAACAGTATACATGAGGTCATAAAGTCCCACCTACACAACAGATTAGGTTTTGGGCTACTTCTGTTAAGTGAAATATAGCATTTTTCTCACTTTCAGATGCATATAAAAGCCTGATAACATGTTTACACTATCATACATTAATGTTTAACAGTCCAAACACTGACTGACGTTTTTACTGCCAGCACTCCGAATATTTTCATTATTTTTTTGGAAAACACAAGAGCAATTTTCTGTGTGTAAGAAGACAAAAAAAAAATGTTTATCGATATATAAGGCAGCAATGGAAGTCTTCCAGAACTTACATTTTCAAAAAAGAAAAAACTCAACCTAGATTTAAAGTGTCTAAAGATAACCTAGATTTAAAGTGTCTAAAGATAACCTGGATTTAAAGTGTCAAAGGATTGTCTAGCTCTTGTATTGGAAGATAATGCAGATTTTCAAATAAAACCCATGTTTATTAGTCTCCAAATTCTTGTGCTCTGAGAGCCTAAAACCATTGATCACTTCCAGTTCTTTGGTGGCCAGATAATTATGCATGGGTGACTGGAGCTGTTTTTGAAGACTGGTTTTAAAGTTATTTTTTGACCAGGTGTTGAAAAATATTGCAAGAATGACAATATAAATGTTTAAAGCATTACTGATATTGCATAATGATCAAGGTAATCAAATTATACTTGGTTCATTGGGAGATATTAAGTCATTTATTTCTACCAACAAACATATGTTTATTGCAGCCCAATGACCAAGGAACCATTTAACCATTTAACTGTCCAAATATTGATCTATGTTCTTACTGCCAGTACTCAAGATGTAGATCAACGTTTTATTTTTCCTGCCTTCATATTTGACACCAGAGGCCTGATATGCCTAGGCAGTATAGAATGGGTCTTAACCCTTTCAGGGTAGACAGGCCCTCTCCCAGACTTGTTCTCAGGGCCGCCAAAAAACAACAAAAAAAAAACTTATGAAAAGATAGTTCTTTTTTTTTAATCTTATAGGCTAAACAAAAATTTTTACCATCAATACTTAACACGATATGGAGGCATGAAGTTGATAGAAAATGACTGGCATACGGTAACATCGGCAACTGCCGGTCACCCAGTTTTAGTTTATTTATTTTTTTAGGATTATTTTCTATTATTTTTTTTTCAAATAACTTTTATGGGCTGAGACCAATATGAGCACAATTTTGTAAGTTTTTCTCTTTATTTACTGCACAATAACTGCACAAACACTGTTGTTCTTATATTGTTTATAATTGTTGCTTACACACAAAAACGATATAAAATGTTATTTATTACTATTTTTCTATATTGTATACACACATATACAGTCAGAGGACATGTTTCTAGAAGTTCTGCAACCTGTGGAAGTCTTTGAAACATGGTGTCATGCACAGTGGTGTTTTACACTCCTGGTGGCTAAAGCTCCCGCTTCACACACGGAGGGCCCGGGTTCGATTCCCGCCGGGTGGAAACATTCGACACGTTTCCTTACACCTGTTGTCCTGTTCACCTAGCAGCAAATAGGTACCTGGGTGTTAGTCGACTGGTGTGGTCGCATCCTGGGGGACAAGATTAAGGACCCCAATGGAAATAAGTTAGACAGTCCTCGATGACGCACTGACTTTCTTGGGTTATCCTGGGTGGCTAACCCTCCGGGGTTAAAAATCCGAACGAAATCTTATCTTATCTTATCTTATCACACAGAAAACGAGTGTCTGCGTTGTGGTGGGCGTTTTTTTTTGTATGTGCACAGACTTAACAGAATTTGCCATATGGTGGTTTGTTTCTGGTCCTCATCTTATACACATTACATATAAGCATTGAGCATGGAAATGTCCAGAAGATGGAAAAAGAGTTATGTACCACTTATAATTTTTGCGAACACAATCAGCAAACCCAATCTGCATGTCACATTTGTCCACTGAGCGCATATTGAGGGTGTAATCAATCACAGCTGCAGGTTTTAGAATGGGTTCATTGCTGTCTCTATGCTGCCTGCCAGTGTTTGTCATTTCGTTAGGGTGAACTGATGACAACAGTGTGACATCTCATTTGTCATGCCACCGAAATGCCATGATGTCATTGGTAGCAAATGCCTGCACCTCACCTCTACGAGTGCCAGCGTCAAACTTGGGCATATGTTTATGATTTGCACGCACTGTGCCACACACCTGTCATGTTCACTCGCAAAAAATCACTGAGCGAGGGGCTTGTGTACCAATTATCAGTATATAATATATGCCCCTTACCAAGGTATGGTTCTATCATTGCTCTAACCACATACTTCATGGTATTTTGCAATGTACAATTTCCAGTATACACAATAATATCCAATACAAGACCACTATAGCAGTCACAAAGCACAAACAACTTCATACCAAAGCGTTTCCTCTTGCTTGGTATGTACTGCTTGAAAGAGTCTTCCTTTGAACAGAATCAAAGACTCATCAATTACAAGCTTCCTGAAGGGATAAAAATACATATTGAATTTCTCTTTCAGATAAACAAACACATTCCTAATAATGTATAACCTGTCGTTTCTGTCAGGCCTGGTTTTGTCTGAAAAGTGAAGCATACTTAATAGTAGCACAAATCGATTCACCCCCATTTTATTACTGAAACCTGGGGTTGCAATCAGGCGGTCTGTTGACCAGTATGATTTCACAGTGTACTTATGTACATGTGGCATAAGCATTATTGTGGCAAAGAAAAGATACATCTCAGCCACAGTTGTCTCCTTCCACTGGTGTAGACGTGATTTTGGTGAAAGTATTGCGTTTGCCAAGGTGTAACTGAAGTATCTGTTGCTTTCCCTGACAATTTCCATCAGGGGTTCGTCAAAGAATAACTCGAAACATTCCAGTTCACTGGCATTGTTCCCCAGTGTATAACATGGCCGTGTTCCACTTTGGCTTTCATCAAACTGGTGGGGATTTGGAACAAAATTGGCAGCTTCCTGCCAATCCCAGGTGTGGTCTGCTGGTGGGTACTGGACATTGACAGGTGGTTGTGGAGGCTGTGGTTGTGGAGGCTGTGGTTGTGGAGGCTGTGGTTGTGGAGGCTGTGGTTGTGGAGGCTGTGGTTGTGGAGGCTGTGGTTGTGGAGGCTGTGGTTGTGGAGGCTGTGGTTGTGGAGGCTGTGGTTGTGGAGGCTGTGGTTGTGGAGGCTGTGGTTGTGGAGGCTGTGGTTGTGGAGGCTGTGGTTGTGGAGGCTGTGGTTGTGGAGGCTGTGGTTGTGGAGGCTGTGGTTGTGGAGGCTGTGGTTGTGGAGGCTGTGGTTGTGGAGGCTGTGGTTGTGGAGGCTGTGGTTGTGGAGGCTGGTGTGGTGGGTGGGTGGGGGATGGTGGCCTTTGTTGTAGATCAGCTGAGGCAGCAGCGTGGGTGGCAGCGTGGGTGGCAGCGTGGATGGCAGCATGGCCCACTGCTGGTGCCTCACGGCCAGCACCACCACTACCACCACCATGCACATTTTGCATCCCAATTGCAACACGATCATCTTCATTGTCACTCTCTGTTCCTGTTGTACAGCCACAGGATGTACTCCGAGATGTACTCCTTCCCCTTGGGATAGCATATGGCACACTACCAGAACACATATATCGTCGTATATACTGACGCTTCACTGGAGAATATTCCACTTCACTATCACTACTGGAACTGTTTTCAAGAGCTTGTAGTTCATATTCACTATCACTATCATCATCAATGCTCACATCCGAGTCCGGGATTTGGAAAAATAGGAGTTTCCTCTGATTCTGGTTCAACTGAACGTAAACAAGATGGCCCAGCAGCAGAGGTGGAAGGCTGAGGGTCGTCTGGGTTTTCCTCACTATTACCGATATTATGGTCATTAGTTTCGGTCACAACCTCACCAAAACCTTGAAACTCGTCTTCACTGGCACTTCCATCTGTATTAGAACTGTCACTGGGGAACAAAAGTGTCCCAATTTGCCGAGGAGCGAGGAACTTCTTACCGCGAGGCATGGTGAACAGGGTCTACTAAAATAGCGTTCCCACAATGCACCACTGGGTCCCAGATTTTTTCTACCGTGCACACTGACCACACACCCATTCTCTCACATTTAGGCCTACCAGCCTTTTCCTGCGAGATTTGAAGGTGCTAGAATTTATGCATACTAGTACGTCAAAAACCCTGCCGCATAAGCCGTACTGGTACGTCAGAAACCCTGAAAGGGTTAATTAACACTCAAGTATGGTCAGTACTAAAAAAAATTTGGGACCGCTTAGTATCTTGTGGGAGCACCAGTTCAACTGAGTGCCAGCTAGAGCTAACAGTGTGGCAAATGCCAGGGATTCACTAATGCCATGTCATATTAACACCTATGCCCTAATTAGAGAGAAATGATTCTGCAACATGTGTCATACATGCTCAGCTGGTTGGCTGCCTGCACCATCAGAGGAGTATTATACTATTTATAATCAAATAAAGCGCTAAATCGACAAGGGTCATGCAATACTGCAGGGCAGAGAATATTGCTGGGTCAATAAAGAGCTAGTTGGAGAGGAGATTTGAGGCGAGGGAAGAAAAGGGCTGGAAGGGACAAAAGGGGCTATACGTCAAAGTTCATGTAGTAAGAAGTTGCTGACAAAAAGTGATCGTAAGTCAAAGGCAGGGCCGTCAGCAAGGAGTTAAGATAAAGTAAGAATGGTAGGGTGCGGCAACAGTGGAGGTAAGACAAGCATGGCTGATGTGGAGACAGAAGAGCACAGTCTCCTGAGTATGGTAATGGTGGTAAGAAGACAGCCATAAACCCAGACAAGATTTAACCCTTTGACTGTTTCCGACGTATAAATACGTCTTACGAGCCAATGTTTCTGACGTATTTATACGCACAAATTCTAGCAGCTTCAAATCGCGTGCCAAAGGCCTGGTAGGCCTACACGGGAGAGAATGGGTCTCAGTGGTCGGTGTGCACCCTGTGAAAAAAATCTGGGACCTAGCGGTGCATTGTGGGAACGCCATGTTGTCAGTCCATTTTCACCATGCCTCTCGGTAAGAAGTTCCTCACTCCTCGGCGGATTGGAGGTCTTTTGTTCCCAAGTGATAGCTCTAACAGCGATGAAAATGTCAGTGACAGTGAATTCAAGGGTTTTCAAGTGAGTGTTACTGAGAAAAGTGCCCAGGATAACGTAAATAGTGACGAAAACCCAGATGACCCACAACCTTCGACCTCTGGTGCTGTGCCGGCTTGTTCACATTCACCTTCGCCTGTACCAGGACGAAAGAGGAAACTATTTGGTCGTGTACAACACCCTGATGATAGCAGTGATAGTGATAGTGATAGTGATAGTGATTTCAAGGTCATTGAAAGCAGTTCTAGTGACAGTGAGAGTGAATATTCCCCAGTGAAGCGCCAGTATGTACGACGTAGCATGCGGTCTGGTAGTGTTTCATATGTTGTTCCAAGGGGAAGGAGAAACTCTGGGAGCACATCCCGTGGCCCAACACCACGACCTGATAGTGAAGATGACGATATTGTAACGATGGGTATGAATGGTGACAGTGAGGGAGGAGGCAGTGGTGGTGATAGTGAGGGTGGCACGGCCCATGTGGCACCATCACCGGGCCACGCTACTAGCCACGCGGCTGACTCAGCAGAACAACCAGCCTCACCCTACCCCACACTGCCACAACCTGCACCACCACAACCTGCACAGCCACAACCACAGCCACAACCACGGTACAATATCCAGACCCCACCAGCAGACCGCATCTGGGATTGGCAGGACGGTGACGAGTTTGTTCCCAGTCCCCATGACTTTGATGAAACACAAAGTGGAATAAAGCCATCTTGTCCACTTGGGAACAATGCCAGTGAACTGGACTGCTTTGAGTTATTCTTCGATGAACCCCTGATGGACATCATTGTCAGGGAAACCAACACATACTGTGAATACACCATGGCAAATACAATTCTCTCACCAAAATCACGGCTACACAAGTGGAAGGAGACAACTGTGGCAGAGATGTACCTGTTTTTTGCCACAATAATGCTTATGCCACATGTGTATAAGCACACTGTCACCACATACTGGACAACAGATCGCCTGATTTCAACTCCAGGTTTTAGTGACATTATAGGTGTCAATCGTTTCCTGATACTGTTGCGTATGTTACACTTTTCAGACAAAACCAGGCCTGACAGAAGCGACAGGTTATATAAGATAAGAAATGTGTTTATGTACCTGAAACAAAAGTGCTGCATGTATTTTTATCCCTTCAGGAAGCTTGTTATTGATGAGTCCTTGATTTTATTCAAAGGAAGACTCTCATTCAAGCAATATATACCAAGCAAGAGGAAACGCTTTGGTATAAAGCTATTTGTACTGTGTGATTGCAGAAGTGGTCTTGTTTTAGATATTATTGTGTACACTGGCAGTAATACTTTGAGAGATACCATGAAGTTATTGGGTATCTCTGGTGATGTGGTTCGAACAATGATGGAACCATATCTTGGTAAGGGGCATATGTTATTTACTGATAACTGGTACACAAGCCCCTTACTCAGTGATTTCTTGCGAGTGAACTTGACAGACGTGTGTGGCACAGTGCGTGGTAATCGCAAACATATGCCAAGGTTCGACGCTGGCACTCGCAGAGGTGAGGTGCAAGCCTTTGCTGCCAATGACATCGTGGCATTTCGGTGGCATGACAAACGTGATGTCACATTGTTGACATCAGTTCACACAAACGAAATGGTACCCAGTGGCAGGGACAACAGAGAGACCAATGAACCCATTCTAAAGCCTGCAGCTGTCATGGACTACAACCTCAATATGCGCTTAGTGGACAAATGTGACATGCAGATTGGGTTTGCAGACTGTGTACGCAAGAGTTATAAGTGGTATATCAAACTTTTTTTCCATCTTGTTGATATCTCTATGCTAAATGCTTATAACATATACAAGTTGAAGACCAACAAAACACCAAAATATGGTGAATTTTGCCTGTCAGTAATCAGACAAATAATTGCAAAGTACAAAGGAGCAACTCCTGCAATAGACCAGCGCCCACAGACGTCATCTCGTTTGAGGCCTGGTGATCACTACCCCATACAACTGCCTCCTACTACTGCCAAGAAAAATGCTCAGAAGAGGTGTTATGTATGTATGCATACCACAAAACGCCCACAAACACGCAGAGACACTCGTTTTATGTGTGAGGAGTGTGAAGTGCCCCTCTGCATATACCCATGTTTCAAAGAGTTCCACAAGCTGCAGCAGTTCTAGGAACGTGCTTAGTGACTGTACATATGTATATATATTATGGAACACTAGTAATAAACATTGTTTTGTATTGTTTGTTTGTGTAAACAAAGTGTATACACAAACTAATAGTGATAAAGTTTGTTCTGTTATTGTGTTGTAAATAATGAGTGTATATTTGAACAATGCACCTTACATTGGTCTCACAGGCCACATAAGTTACCTGGAAAAGAAAAATATTGAAAAATGCAAGAAACCTTTGAATTAGAGTAAATAAAAGAATACCGGGTGGGCGGCAGTCGCCGCTGTTGCCATACGCACGTCAATTTCTGCAAACTTTGCGGCTCTATATCTCGGTAAGTACTGATGGCAAAAAATTTTTTTTAGGCTTAAAACACTAGTAAAAATATTCCTAACATTTTCATAAGAAAAAATAATTTTTTTTTTTTTTGAATATTTGGCGACATAGAATGACAGTTTCAGAGAGGGGACTGAAACTGTAATTTGTTAATGGTGCATATTTGACCACTATTGTTGTGAAAGGTTGCAAAGATGGGTAGAGATAGCAATAAAATAGTCCCTGAATGAAATACCTCTATAGGAAACTGGATGATCACGTACAGGCCAAGCCCATGATGACACTCTTCAGGTCACTTGTTCTATCTAGGCTGGAATATTGCTGCACTCTAACAGCACCTTTCAAGGCAGGTGAAATTGCCGACCTAGAAAATGTACAGAGAACTTTCACGGCGCGCATAACGGAGATAAAACACCTCAATTACTGGGAGCGCTTGAGGTTTCTAAACCTGTATTCCCTGGAACGCAGGAGGGAGAGATACATGATTATATACACCTGGAAAATCCTAGAGGGACTAGTACCGAACTTGCACACGAAAATCACTCACTACGAAAGCAAAAGACTTGGCAGACGATGCACCATCCCCCCAATGAAAAGCAGGGGTGTCACTAGCACGTTAAGAGACCATACAATAAGTGTCAGGGGCCCGAGACTGTTCAACTGCCTCCCAGCACACATAAGGGGGATTACCAACAGACCCCTGGCAGTCTTCAAGCTGGCACTGGACAAGCACCTAAAGTCAGTTCCTGATCAGCCGGGCTGTGGCTCGTACGTTGGTTTGCGTGCAGCCAGCAGCAACAGCCTGGTTGATCAGGCGCTGATCCTCCAGGAGGCCTGGTCACAGACCGGGCCGCGGGGGCGTTGACCCCCGAAACTCTCTCCAGGTAAACTCCAGGTAAACAGTTGACCATGCAGCAGTGTCCACCTGTCCATTGCCCTGCATATCAACATGTCCAATGACCCAACAGAAAAGAATGTGTGTTTTTGCTAGCTACACAACGCAACCAGAGCTGAATACGAAGGACCAACACATGAGGGGAATCAAATTGTTTAATGGCTTGTAAAGTGCTGAGGGAATCCAAAATGATCACAAATGCCAAAGGGGAGACATGTAACATGGAGAAGTGCTACGAGGGTGGAATAAAACTCGGCAGTAAAAATACTAGCCAAGGCTAAAGAATGACCCCAGACAACATTGTCAGGGAACACTGCCTCGAGTACAACTCCATCAGAAGATACAGAACCATCTGTATGAATAGAGATGGCATGAGCATGTGAACAGAAGTGATCAAGAAAAAGTGAGCAAGAAGCAGCCATAGGTAGGAGAGCTTTAGTGCACGGCAGTTGGGGAGAACAGACACGAACCGTCAGAACCTCCAAAGGGGAAAGGGAAAAGGCAGAGACTACAAGAACATACAAGGGAAGCAACTGGAGAGAAGACCCGAGTGAGTGAAAATGAAGAGAAAATGGACAGAGTAAGCAGGGGCGCCCATCAAATTACAGGCGTCTAATAAAATCTGAGACCAACCTACATATACGTAGAAGGAACAAGAAGGTCATGAGAGCGGACAAAGTAACAATGGCAATGAGCATCACGATGATTGGCTAAGGAAGGAACATGCGCCTCAGCATACAGTGCTAGTCAAAGCATTATGCCGCCCCTCCTTCACACACGTACCAAAACACAAACACATACCATGAAAGATTATAATATATATATCTGTACACTTACTGAGGTTTTAATACTTGGTGCTGCGTCCTTTACGCTTAATCACATCCCTCAGCCATGTAGGAATACTCTCACAAATTCTTGAGGGTTTGGCGAGGTATATTATTCCATGTCACATGTAGAGCAGCCTCCAGCTACGGGATGGAACCGATATCCTTGCCCAGTAAACTTTGTTTCACTACTGACCAGAGGTTCTCAATTGGATTTAGGACAGAGGAATTGCCTGGTTAGTCATTAAAGAACCTCGCTTCACAGTCCTTAAGCCACTGAACTACAGATTTGGCATTATGAAACAGAGCAGTGTCCTGCATAAAAACCGTAGCCCCACACTTGTCAAACGCCTCAGGCAAATTGTCACACATTAACTCCAGGTAATTATACTAGTTCATATACTGGTTTTTAGGAAGCACAATGAGTTCACCAACACTAAGCACTGAAACACCCCCAAACCATAAGCGGTCCCACAGGTGTAGTGTGGGTCTAGCAGGTCACTATCTCTGGGCTGGTACATAGATCCCCCATGGTTACAGGTGATGATGAAGGTTGCTTCATCACTCCTAAGCACTACAGACCACTGTTGAGTCCAGTGGAGATACTTTTTTGCATAATCCAGCCTATGTTTCTGATGTAGGTTGGAGAGGACTGGTTTCTTAACCTGGCGGTGACTACTGCAGCCAATTTCTGACACGCGTCTGTTAATAGTTCTTACAGACACCTCTGAGAGAAGATGTGGGTTCTTTTCTTTCAATTCTCTAGCAGTTATCTTAGGTGTGCTCTCTAATTGCTTCTTTAACACACTTAAGGTATGAACAGATGTTTTCTTCGAGGGGCCAGGCCGAGGTTCGGCAGATGGTAACTTCCACTGTAGATACTTTCAACAGAGGATGAGTGAAAGGCACCAAGGCATAAACACAGACCTTGGTGATGAAGGGGATCTAGCTTAGAGAAAGTTGCAGGAGAAGCCACAGAATAAGCTTGGTCACCACAATCAAGCTTTGATAAGACTAGGGCAGAATGAAAACGAAGGAGTCCGGTGATCTGCTCACCATGAATGATGCACAAGAATTTTAAGGAGGTTTAGCCGACCATGGCAAGCTGCTTTCAAAGAGGAAATGTGAGGTTTCCATGCCAACCAGCAGTTGAACAGAAAGCCAAGAAACTTGACTATCACATTCTGGGATACGCAAGCCGTGCAAGCACAATGGAGCATCTGGGACAAGACAGCGTCTAGCAAAAGTAATGAAATAGGTTTACGCACCAGAAAATTTAAATCCATGAGAAGTGGCCTAATGGGAACCATGGTCAATTGCATCCTGAAGGGAGGCCACTATCAGGTGACAGTCAGCGCCTTCATGAACTATAGCAAAGTCATCCACATAAAGCAATGACCACATATGCGATGGAAGAATGGATGATAGATCATTTATAGCCAAGAGAAAAACAATAGTACTAAGGACACAGCCTAGTGCGATTCCCTTGGCCTGAACAAAGTGAGGAAAATGAGGCACTAACATGGACACAAAAATGCCCTTCAGATAAGAAAGTAGCAACAAAGGTCTGCAGATTACCATGGAGGCCTAAGGAGTGGGGCTGGGCTAAGATGTTATACCTCAGTGTCATATGTCTTCTCGAGATCAAAAACGACTGCCAGAACAGTGTATTAGAAAAGGCATTTTGCATATATGCATCTAAGTGGAGCAATGGGTCAAGAGTAGAGTGGCCCTTGCAAAAGTCATATTGGCAAGGAGAAACACTATCGTGAGTCTCCAAATACCATATCAGATGTCTATTCACCAATCGTTCCATCACCTTGCAGACTACACTGGTTAGAGCAATGGTATGATAGCGAGATGTATCAAGCCCCGAGGTGCCTGGTTTGCAGAACATTAGTACAATGGCAGATTTCCATTGTTGAGGGAGAACCCCAACATGTCCATACAAGATTAAAAAGATGCAAAAGGACTGTAAGGGGAGATGCAGAAACATACAGATGAGTACCATAAGGTCAAGGTGCTGATGACTGGCAAGTGGAAAGCATGGACTCGAGCTCTAAGAGAGTAATAGGTAGGTTTTAAGGTTCCATTCCATTAGAAGAAAAATCCAAGGGTGACTGCTCCCTGGCAGACTTAGAATTGAGAAACGAGGGACAGAGGTGAAGCCCTTGGGAGAAAAGGTCAAGATAGTTCCGATTTCCATGGCAACTTCAACACCAGCAACCCACAAAACATGAGTTGGTTTTGGAGTGAACTTGCCACACAACTTCCACACCTTCCAAACTGCACATGCAGGGAAAGCTGAGGTAATGGTTGAAACATAATCATGCCAACAACTGTGTTTAGCATCGTGTATGATGTGGCAAGTGACTGCCCTCGCCCTTTTAAAATCCAGAAGATCTATGGTCCGATTATATCAATAATGGTCCCATGCAACATGCTTCAAGCGCACTGCATGGGCACGAGCAGGAGACCACCAAGACATGCATGTCTGAGAATGCCTGCACGAGGATTGATGAACAGAATGTGATGTTGCAGTCAAAAACAAGGTTGAAAACTGGTGCACCAGCTCATCAATAGAAGATGAAGAAAGGTCCCCACAAAAAGGATTAAAGTGAAAGTATAAGTTACAATTCACTCGTCCAAACTGCCAGCAAGAGAGAGCAAACTGTTTACCACCTGTGCAAATAGATATGAGCTGCAGTATAATGCAGCAGAGATCAAACGAAGACCTGTTGAAATGGTATGCCAACGCGAACAAAAAGCGCACTATCATTAAAAATTTCATCACCAAGGGAATCAGAAGACTGCAATAGCACACAGCCCAAAATGGGATGGATAATGGCTGAACAAACTTTAGGTTCTTGTAACCCAACACACACTGGGAGAGCAACACCTGGAGCTCTCCCCAATTACTGTAGGCCACGAATATTCCATTGTAAATAAGTCATTATTCACAAAGAGGTATTCCAACAATAAGAAGTGATAAAATCTATGGTCTACTAGGGTCAATGAAGTCTGTGTGGAGACAATTGAAAGCGAGTAAGCAGGGAGTAATCAGAATGCTGTGAAGGAAAAGACTGCTGCAAGGATCGTGAAAAACAGGAAAGGGCATAAGGGGGCACACTGGTGTCCATTAAGGTTTTCGTCTTCGCAAAATAGTCAGAGATAGCTTCAAGTGTTTCAGCGGACAAGGGACATGCCGATGCCATGACTTGACTCCACATTCGTGTGAGAGAAAAGGGGCGAGAACTAGGCACTGAGGCCAAAAAGGAGAGCTGTTGGGGAATTGTAAGCACTGGAGGAATGCAAAGAACCTTGGGCTTAGGGGACAGGTTCAACTTCGCAGATGAGAGGCATGAAGAAGGTGCAGGCATGCGAGCCCTTGCAAACTGAGAAACTAGCAAGTAAGATAAAGTAGTAGAGGCAGCAAGTGGTCAGGAGTTGGAGGTTTCAGAGGGCATAACTGTGAGAGAATTAGAGACGGAGGTAACCACGGAAGACAGGGCACCAGAGGAGCAGGTAGGCAGGGAGGGCCACCAAGGTTGGAGGTCTCCTAGCCACTTGAGAATAAGGTACATGAGGAAGATTCTCCTGAAGGCAGAGCTGACAGACAGCCATAGCATAAGGCCTTCACTCTCCTTAAGACAACGGAGTTCATGTTCATTAAGATAGACCTGACATCGGCAGGAAAAAGAAGGGCAAGTTTCATGGCAATTAAAACAAGTGGGGAGAAGGCTGCAATATGTATCAGCATGATCCATGGCACCACAGACTGGGAACTACCACAGACCTGCAGTATTTAGCTGGATGTCTGAAGCACAAAATTTTGACATTGTTGGGGCATAGGGACCACTTTACGGACCCCTAGGTGATATCCTGTGATACAAACAGAGGACGGAAGCTCATGACAGTCGAAGGTTAAGCAGGCGATGTTACTGGGAAAGCACCTCCACCTGCGAGAGAGCAGGACATACGTGCCCACTTTGAGAATTGGAAGCTTCTGGAGGTCTAATTGCTCCTAAATATCACCACAAGACAGAAAATCACACTGTACAATGGTACATGGTAAGATCACCGTACCACTGCAAGAATTGAAAGTAGTGTGCTTGTGAACTGTGATAGGAATGTTATCAACAGAAGTAAGATGGGATAGATTGTGAGCTTACCCTGCATTCTGAACTATAACTACGCATGCATCACTGTGAAGAGCGTGAAAGGACATATTTTGGTCAACGTATCATAAGAGAGCTTTACCAATACTATGGTCTGAAAGATAGTAAAAGAAGTCGACTGCAAGGAAAAGAATTTGGTCCACTGTGTACTTGTAAATATGGTGCATAAAGGAAGTGGATGTTGTGTAGGTCATTTATGGGTGGAATGAGCAGCAATTGAAGGACTCTCATCAACAAATGGTCTGGAACGCTTAGGTGTAGGACCGCTGGTAGCCTGACCTGAAGCAGGTGGGTGATCTGAAAATCATCACACCATACTTGGGGAAACCGGACACACAGTTAAGATTTGCAAGGGCCAGAGGCACTATAAAAAATGAGCGGAGCCTTGGCACATGGAGCAGGTGATGAAGTGTCACCAGCAAAAGGTACCGAGATATGGGAAAGGTCTGAAGAATGGTCCAATAACTAAGATGGGTCAGAACAGGATATGGTAACAGAAAGGGGTCTGGGAGGAAGAGGGGGTCATAGAACAAAGTCTCCATTATGGTGGTACAGTGGACCCCCGGTTAACGATATTTTTTCATTCCAGAAGTATGTTCAGGTGCCAGTACTGACTGAATTTGTTCCCATAAGGAATATTGTGAAGTAGATTAGTCCATTTCAGACCCCCAAACATACACGTACAAACACACTTACATAAATACGCTTACATAATTGGTCGCATTGGGAGGTGATCGTTAAGCGGGGGTCCCCTGTACTTCTTTCTAATTATTAAGAAAAAAAGGAAAGAAGGAAAGAAAAACAAACTATGGAAAGCAGAGGGACAGTTACTAGAAGGCATGAAAGGGCCCTAAGTTCCCCTCCACATCCAAGAGGACCTCGACATTGTCAGCAGTGCAGATGCAGCATGGAACCCCTCCTCTACCATATCCTTTATGCCAATAAACCAGTGCTCCGGGATAGCAACCTCACATTCACTGAGCCACTTTGGTGGCTAAAGAGAGGGTGGTTGGGTACCCACAACAAAGCATTAACCCCTTGGCTGCCACCTACCAGCACTGAGAGGCAGCCTCCAGAGATACACCCGTCACCTGTCGGACACCCTACCCCCACCTCCTGGAAATCTGGGAAGGGAACAGTGTGCCTCCAGATGATACAGATTCCATGGCAAACTACACCACTCCCAAGGGACCCCACGGAGTGGGATGAACCCCGGCACACTTTCACCCACTTAGAAACCATAATACCATACGGGGGGTCCTCAGAAGCTACGAATGGCATTTGGTAAAGGGAGGGATGGAGAAAAGGGAAAAACGGGAATGGGATAGGGAAGGGGGGATTGGGGGGGATTGGGGGTAATTAGGTTTGGCCTGAAGAAGACCAAAAGGTCCAATTCCTCAGACCAATAGCCTCTTTACCACAAGGAGCAGCCCCCCCCCCTTAAAGAGGTCAGAAGAGTAAAGTGACACTTGTCTGAGCTGCAGAAGTCATGAAGCAAAAAATTATGTATGCTGACCATGTCAATGGAAGCTTGAATTTACCAAGAGGTGGATAAAGCTCTCTGCACCTACCAGTGTACGTATGAACATTTAAAGAATGAGAAAACTGCTCATTCTAAGCTGCTAAAAAATTTTTTTTTTTAACTCTGTAATAAACTCCAAACAAATATATCTTTCTTAACATTTGCTATGATATTACCTAACTAAATAAAAAAAAAACTTATGTTCAAAAAAAGTTCACTGCATATTTCCATTGAAGTGGTACCAATTACCATATTTTTCATATAATTAAAACTTTAAATAATGAGACCACTTAATGAGAGTCACACTAATCCAGACCTAGTTGTATTATTAATATTATGATAACTAATAGCATTATTATTATTATTATTATTATTATTATTATTATTATTATTGTTATTGCTGAAGAGCTAAACCTGAAAGGATCAAACAACAAATGAGAAATGAACTGCATTCAAGTTTGAAAAATGGCTGGGGAGAAGAAGTTCACTTGGATTAACATCCTATAAGATGCATACAGGTTTGATCCAAGGAGAGTAGAGACTCAATTAAATTAAATAGATCAAAATCCTCTCAGCAAGAATACTGTTTTATATGGAGCAGGTGAGAGGCGAGGGAGCAGGCGAGAGAGGCGAGGGAGCAAGTAAGAGAGGAGATGGAGCAGATGAGAGAGAGGAGAGTCGAGGGAGCAGGTGAGAGAGAGGAGAGTCGAGGGAGCAGGTGAGAGAGAGGAGAGTCGAGGGAGCAGGTGAGAGAGAGGAGAGGAGAGGAGAGGGAGCAGGTGAAAAAGAGGAGAGAAGGCAGGTAAGAGAGGGGAGAGGGAACAGGAAGACAAGACAGAGGGAGAGAGTGTGGGTGTAGATGGGTATATGCTGGTACATTTTTGTGGAGACTGTGGGTGTAGGTGGATAGGTGTTGGTACAGTAGTGTGTGGAGTGTGTGGTTGTAGGTGGATATGTGCTGGTACAGCAGTGTGTGGAGAGTGTGGGTGTAGGTGGGTAGGTGCTGGTACAGTAGTGTGTGGACAGTGTGGGTGTAGGTGGGTAGGTGCTGGTACAGCAGTGTGTACATGAAGGTGGGTAAGTGCTTGTACAGTAGTTTGTGGGTGTGAGTGAGTAGGTGCTGGTACAGTAGTGTGTGGAGAATGTGGGTGACAGTGGGTATGTGGTGGTAAAGTAGTGTGTGGAGAGTGTGAGTGTAGGTGGGTAGCTGCTGGTACAGTAGTGTGTGGGTGTACGTGGGTAGGTGCTGGTACAGCAGTGTGTGCATGAAGGCGGATAAGTGCTTGTACAGTCGTTTATGGGTGTAAGCGAGTAGGTGCTGGTACAGTAGTGCGTGGAGAATGTGGGTGACAGTGGGTACATGCTGGTACAGTAGTGTGTAAGTCAGATGGTAGGTGTATAACAATTACCTAGATGAGGGAATTACAGTGATTGGCCGTAATCCGTTCCAGAAGCTAGGCCTAAAACCAAAATGGCAGAAAACCAAAATAATATTTCCCATAAGAATTAATGTAATTACAACTGATCCATTCCAGACAAAAATATTCACCAAAAAATAATTTTTTAACAATTAAATCAGTATTACATGCCTTTATTGAAGACTAATTCTGGCTTCTGGAATGCTTGCTACACTCCCTGCGTGCCTGCTACACTCCCTGCGTGCCTGCTACACTCCCTGCGTGCCTGCTACACTCCCTGCGTGCCTGCTACACTCCCTGCGTGCCTGCTACACTTCCTGCGTGCCTGCTACACTCCCTGCGTGCCTGCTACACTCCCTGCGTGCCTGCTACACTCCCTGCATGCCTGCTACACTCCCTGCATGCCTGCTACACTCCCTGCATGCCTGCTACACTCCCTGCATGCCTGCTACACTCCCTGCATGCCTGCTACACTCCCTGCATGCCTGCTACACTCCCTGCATGCCTGCTACACTCCCTGCATGCCTGCTACACTCCCTGCATGCCTGCTACACTTCATGCTTAAATTCCATGGTGTCTCACTTTTACCACAGGAACTTCACTAGGAACTTTCTTTGGAGCCATGGTTACTTATTTCGCAGTTACACTGCAAAAAAAAATTAAAAAACTATGGAAAATAAGCGATATGTTTGGTTGTATGAGCAGAAGCTTCCTCACACCAAAAAACGCAGCCAAACTGACTCGCAAGCAGCCCCAGCCAGCAGACAGATGCATCCCAAATGGCCAATCACTGAATTAACGGCCGATAACCGGGCGCCAACAAAATGGCCGATCACTTCGTTGGCCAATAACAGAAGTGGCCGATAACTGGGGGTCCAACGTAGTAGTGATATGAGCAAATTTGCCGATGAGAAAGAGGAGGAGTTAGACAAACTTAATTACTGGTCAGAAAAGTGGCAGATGCAGTTCAATGTAGATAAATGTAAAGTTCTAAAGCTCGGAAATGTTCATAACCCTAGCACCTACCAGCTTAATAATGTTGAACTTAACCATACAGAACACGAAAAGGATTTGGGGGTTATGGTGAGCAGCAACCTTAAACCAAGACAGCAATGCCTAAGTATACATAATAAAGCAAATAGATTACTGGGATTTATATCAAGAAGTGTAAGCAACAAAAGTCCAGCAGTTATACCACAGCTTTATATATCATTAGTAAGGCCTCACCTAGATTATGCAGCTCAGTTCTGGTCTCCATTTTACAGAATGGATATAAATTCATTAGAATACATTCAGCGAAGAATGACAAAGTAAATACATAGCATTGGAAATCCTTCCTTATGAAGAAAGATTGAAGACTCTTAAATTACATTCACTTGTAAGACGAAGAATGAGGGGAGACATGATCGAAGTGTACAAGTGGAAGATGGGTATTAACAAAGGGGATATAAATAAGGTCTTGAGGATATCTCTCCAAGAGAGAACCCACAATAATTGATTCAGATTAGACAGGTTAGATTTTGAAAGGATATAGAAAAGTATTGGTTTGGAAATAGGGTAGTTGATGAGTGGAACAGTCTACCTAGTAGGGTTATTGAGGCTAAAACCTTGGGTACACAAATGTAACCCACACATAGAAGAGACAACCTTACGACGACATTTTGATCTGACGTGGACCATTTACAAAGTCACACTAATGAAAAGGAGAGGGGGAGGGGTATATATAGGCAGGAGGTGGTGGTAGTAATAGTAGTAGTGAAGGCAGAAGGTAGTATGGAGGAGAAGCCAGTCAAATACTAAGAAAGAGGAGCACTGCAAGGGAGCTAGGTGCCACAGAGGGTAAGAGCAAGAACAGGGAAGGGGATAAATAAATGTAGAAGGAACAAGTACACAGGAAAGAAGAAAGACAACCCAAAGGAGAAAAAGGAAAGAGGAAAGGGGAAGAGGGAGAAGAAGAAATAGGAGGCATCAGGTTAAGTAACAGGTGTTCTTAAGTTTGGAGCATTTAACAATGTAGTGGGAGAGGAAGGCATCTACAGAGACGAAGCCAGGACTAAGATTCATACAAAGAAAGTTTTGTATTATAGAGGATTCAACCAGATGGCGACTGTTAAAGTTGGAAGTAGGGAAGAGAGTTTTAGTAGAAGACCAGTGAACCCCTGGTTTGCGATGGCATCGGTATCTGATAAATCCGGTATTCGATACATTTTAACGCAAAATTTTTTGCCTCGGTTCCCGTTAAAAAACCCGCCATACGCGATTCGTCCGAGACGTGTTCACGTGTGGCCCAGTGTTTACAAGCCAGCCAGTGTGCTCGCATCCAAGCATACATTCGGTACATTCCATATTATCAGTGTTTTTGGTGCTTGTTTCTGCAAAATAAGTCACCATGAGCCCCAAGAAAGCTTCTAGTACCAACCCTGTGGTAAAAAGGGTGAGAATTAGTATGGAAATTAATAAAGATTTTGAAGGGTTTGGGGCTAACCCTGAGAAGCCTATGCCAGTTGTGGAATCCATTGCGCCTACTTCAAAAATTAAGGAAATGTGTGCATAGTGGGTTGAACTACAAACCTTTATAGATGAAAATCACCCTAACACAGCTATTGCAAGCCGTGCTGGTGACTATTACAATGACAAAGTTGTGGCCCATTTTAGACAAATCGTAAAGGAACGGGAGGTACAGAGCTCTATGGACAGATTTGTTGTGCGTGTTACGCCCTTCGTTTGTGAACCTTCTAGGTCAGGTATGATGTATGTGTAACGGGCTTTTTCACTTACTATTATATTATTTCAAGCCTCATTAGTAGCTAAAATGAGGATAGAGTACTTCACAATATTATCTGGCCTTAATTTATTTAGGTGTGTAAATAGATAGAATGTTTGGATGATGTAAACTACGGGTACAGTTGTTTACTACCCAGCTGTCGTTTAGCCACTGACCCTCATAATCCCAGGCGATGTCAGTCTGAGAATTCTGTTATAGTCCAGTCCACTCTTGCCTTTCCTGAGAGAAGCTCCTTGATTCCTGAATTTAACCTTCTGGTCCCACATGAGGTTCCCTAGTGACCCTCCAGCACCTCGAACCGTATCAGACAGAAACATCTCGGATGAAGTGTGTGTTGCTGTATTGGAGATGCTGGTGATTGTGCCTAGCTCTGCTAGGAGTGGGTTTAAGCAGTATTGGTTCAAAGAGGACGGCGAAAAAGTCATGGGAGACAGACTCACCTGAAAACTCCTTTAAGTGTAGAATATTCCTAATCTCACTTAGTATGTTTTGAAAGTTGTATAAGAGTGAATTATCATTGAAGTGTTACGTTTTCTGTCTCATTGGGATCGAGTCAAGCAAAGGGTTATTATGTGAAGTGAATGTCTTATGATACTAGAGCCATTCAGTACTATAATCAAGACAGAATATTGTGTATTATCTTTAAGTAAACTCAAGTGTAAATTTCATGAGTACTCTGTTTTATGGTGCAACCTTTTTAAAGTTAATATAAAACACTTCTATGGTTTATTAAGAAACTTAATAAAAACCGGAAAGAAACATTGTGATTGTTTACTACTGAACCCTTGAATGATTTCATTTAGAACAGGATATTCAATCCCTTTCATTTGTTGCAAGAAAGGGCTAAATAGGCTTAAGTAGTTGCCCTGTATGCAACAAAATGGGGGCCTGTCTGGGATCTGTTTGATCCAAGGACCCGGAGAAGGGGTACCATCCGCTGGACTAACGCCAACCCAACTTCATCATGGACGACACTGTACAGCAAATGATCGGGGAATTGACTAACAATGTTGGAGACCTTGTCGCTGCAGAAGTGCTGGCGCACAAGACACCTCGGAGTGACTTACAATAGGCACTATACCGCCGAGACAACTCACTCTATTATACGGAATATTTTCTTCCCCCTACAGCTTAACGTCCCTAAGGAGGTAGATTCGGACGTAGAGAGCCTCACATCCAAGCTCGACCATATGTCCTTGCTAGAAGATTCAGAAGGCTCGATGAGAGTGTCGGGACTTGCTCCTGGGAAAACTAACCTTTTTACCCTCTGATAGAGGAACCACAACAGAACTGGGAGAAATACCTAGAGACGCAGACTCCCCCGCAAAGGAGGACAAGGTAAGGCAGCCTGGGGGAGGAGCTCGTCCAAAAGAGCAGCTTGCAATACTCTCTCCTTTTCCACTACTATCTAGCCCCATCTCTCAAGACCAGTTTGGGAGGATGGAGCGCCTTATACTCTTACAAACAGCTCAAATTGAGGCCCAACGTAAGCTGAATGATGACAAGTTTAAACAGGAGAATATATGCTATGAGCGCCTACAACAAGGTGAAGGCATTGGGAGGTTGAATGTTCAAGAGTCCGTATTTCGACATGCATAGAGCGGCGTCCCTGGTGCCCAAATTTTGCGAGGCCGACTTGGACTCGTTTTTTGCCATGTTCGAGAATCAGACTCATGCTATGCAGTGGCCCCAGAGATACCACTTTGACGGGGAAGGCTAGGAAGTGTGCAGCTGCATTGCCTTACCATCAATATATACAGTACCAGGTCGTTAAAAAAAGTGATTTTGAGAATGTATGACTTGCTCCCAATAAGCTACCAGCACGCTTTTCGTACCCTCCAGTGGCTGCCAGGACAAACATGGGTGGACTTCGCCCGACAAAAACAGATAGCATTCGAGAGATGGCAGCGGGCCTCGAGCTGCCATACAGCAAACAGCCTGATCCAGTTGATCCTGCAGGAAGATTTTTACAATGCCATTTTGGGAGATCTGCGCAAATTCTTGATAGATCATCAGGGTCTAGATGCAATGGAAACTGCCGCTTTGGCCGACCATTATGAAATTTCAAGTCAGCTGATTAGTGGTAAGCCTCCCAAGGAGAAGAACCCGAAGTTTAGTTCAAAGGATCGAACACCTTCATCAAGAGAAGGACCTCACCAGAGATTCCCTCCAGAGGCTGCTGCTCGTGCCTTCTCACCACCCCGTCACGGTGTTAGATCAGTGACTAGAAGTAACAGAAGCTCTCCCAGCAAGAAAAGCTCTAACATGTTCCTACTGCCAGAGAAGAGGGCATAGCAGGAGCAATTGTTGTAAGTTGGAAAACGATACAGGCTCAGGAAGGAGTCCCAATGCAGATGGTTACTTCTACGTCCCAAGGCCGAGAAGATCCAAGAACGAAGCAAGTTACTGTGGGTCAAAGAGCTTCTTCATCGAGATGACCAGCGCCTATGAAAGTGTCTGAGCTAAAGGTTCAGAGGGCGATGAAGCCTTATTTTTCTACTGGGAGTGTTGGAATGGACGAATCTCGGGTTGTGGAGGTCAAGGTTTACCGAGACACTGGGAGTTACTTTACGCTCTTGAGGAAAGGTGTCCTGCCTTTAACTGACCTAACTTATACCAAGGTGGATGTACTCCTAGAAGCCAATGGTGGGAATGTTTCTAGGGTCCCCCTTCACAAGATACCTGAAGGTTGATGGCTACGAAGGGTATGCTACTGTGGGTATATCGGAAGGCTTCCTGATCAAATCAGTAGATCTACTGATAGGGAACTATTTAAGCCTGGAAGGAATTAGTAAAGAGCCGGTGGTAATAGATAATGCCTCAAGCGATAATTATGCGCTCGAAGTTTGCGCATAATTATCCCTCTCGGAATTGTCACGACAGCCATGGCCTGGTCTCGACATTCTTCTCCAGTGAGAAGAGAAGATCATGCGGATATGGGATTAAATTTGTTATTCAGTGAAACCCATCTACCTAAGTCCAAAGATGCAAAACCTGCCAAGTTCTCTTCACATCTAGAGTCACCTGGCACCAAAACCCTTTGGCCGGAAGAATTAATACAGGGGCAATAGGAAGACCCATCTCTAGCAGGGATAAAGAAGTTAGTAGTGTCAAAGAATGAAGCAGAAAGACTGGAGGACTGTTTTTACTATCAGGGGGAGATATTGATGAAAAAATCCATGATTAGAGGTTCCCTAGGTGACTCTTCGCCTAGGGTTAGACGTATTAGTTTTGCCAGCGATTTTCCGAGAACTTGCCCTGGGTGTTGCCCACAACAGTCCCATGGGGGGCATCTGGGCATAAGGAAGAGAATAGGAAAATTGTCAAAATACTTTTACTGGCCAAAAATGAGAGAGACCATGGTGGATCACTTGCAACATTGTCGGGTATTCCAAGTGGTGGGCAAGCCCACACATACTCCTCCAGCTCTGCTTATCCCCATCACATCAGACGGAGAACAGTTTGACCGCCTGATTATTGATTGTGTGGGCCCGCTTCCCAAAACCAAGCTTGGGAACCAATTCTTGTTTACAATCATGGACTCTGCAACCAGGTACCCAGAGGCCATACCCATGAGAAGGATAAATGCCAGGACTACAGTACGAGCTTTGGTCAGGTTTTTCTCTCATGTGGAGTTGCCCTATGAAATCCAGTTGGACCAGGGTTCCAATTTTACCTCCAGGATCTTCAAAGAAGCCTTGTCGCGTCTGGGAGTAAAGTCACTACGGGCTACCAGTTATCGACCCCAATCCCAGGGAGCCCTAGAAAGGTTCCATCATACCCTGAAGACTATGCTGCGTTGTTATTGCGAGCAGTTCAGCAAAGATTGGGACGAAGGTCTTCCATTTCTTCTCTTAGCAATATGAGAAAGTGAACAAGAGAGAGTGGGTTACAGCCCATTCGAACTGATATACGACCATACTGTACACGGTCCCCTAGCCGTGTTAAAGGACGTGTGGACCGGGTGCTCTAAAC